>NC_086320.1:355625154-355930154 GCF_036172605.1 Pelobates fuscus | reverse complement strand
TTATTTTCTTTCCTTTTTGCACAAATCATTCAGCATGGAGAGCGAAATAAAAAACGAAATCATGCTATTCTTTCTCCTCTTTTAAATGGGTCAGTCTAGGTGCCATTACTACTGCATGCCAATGTGGTGGTTATGGAGAAATTAGGATGGTGGTGCTGTCCCCTTTTCCTTTGAAAAAACATTTTCGAGCAGTCCAGCTCCCACTAGCAGTATATCTAATATTAATCTGTTCCATCCATGTTTTCACACCTTTCAGTGCTTGAGTTAGTAGACTTTAATTTTTATAAGTAATGCTAGGGCGAAGTTTCCCGCAAGGCACTGGTATAAAAAACTGTTCCTATAAGATAAAAAGATCTCTTTGAAGGTCAGCATATGAAAAGTTATGAAACTCTCAGGACGGAGTTCGACTTACCCTCTAAGGAGATATTTAACTATCTACGTCTTAAGAGTTTTCTTAAAGACCATATCATCTCTTTGGCTGTTGATAAGGGCAATCTGTTCAGGAAGATGTAAAGATGTAAAGAAGGTGTTCTCTCTTGCGATAGATTTGATAAAACTTACGGGGGTCCCGGATATACCTAATGCTCTAACTAAATAGGAAGAAGACTTGGGTATCTCCATTCCTTACAATAATTGGTGTAAAGCATTTATGCTGACTAGGAAACATATACACAACCTGAATATTCTTGAGACTTTTACAAAAATTTTGTTTAGATGGTATTTGGTCCCTGTAAGACTTTCTAAAATATCCATATCTAATCCCCCAAACTGTTGGCGATGCTTCCACTCTGAAGGGACTTTACTCCATATTTGGTGGACTTGTCCCAGAATTAAACCTTTTTGGATTATTATATTTGACCTCATTTTTAGAATTGGAGGTATACGCCCTGAGTTTAAAGCGGATTTTGCACTACTCCACCTTTTTGGCTTGGAAATACATGGTAATTTGGAATTGATTTTGGTTCATTGTTTAATGGCAACTAAAATTCTAATTGCTAGATTTTGGAAAAATTAGATATCCCCAAAAAAGGCCAACTTAAAGCACAACTATTATACCAACTTGAGATGGAGAAGGGTTTACTCTTAAGTAATAACCTCCCTAATGAGGGACTTTGTGAGTTCTATTCCAAGTTTATTGTAGATATCACCGACTGGTAATGGGACGGAATTCGGGTACTAGGCATATCAATTTCTGCATACTTGGTATGAAAGCAAGATTAGGATAGTTTCACATAATCTCTCTGACCTTTTAGTAGATACTATAACAACTTTGTTTTTGGGCAATTTTACTTTACTTTTTTTTTTTTCCCCTCTCCTATGTAAGACCAATTGGATGTGTGTCTTGATTGTTAGCCATGGCCCATCTCTATCTTTTTGTGTAGACGTGGCTATTTTCAGCTATTATTGAATTTAATAAGGCAATTTATATTTTATGTCTAAGATGTTTTCTGTAATAGTATTGTATGTTATTTCCAGGTTAAAATTACTTCTTTTTTGTCCTCGGCATTTTGCTCGGCTATGTGATATGTTTGTCCTTTTATAATCTATCAATAAAAATGTGACAAATTAAAAAAAAAAAAAAAAAGTTTCCCGCAAGCCTTGAATCGAGACAAGGTGAAATTCTGCAAAGACCTGTTCCTTGCACCATAGCTACTTCAGGGAGTTGAAGTGTTTATGGGGCTTGGAGTAACCCTTTAACACTTTCAAATGGATTTGAAAGTATTTTGCGCTTTTAACATGAATGAACCTTACAGTGAAGTCTGCTTTGACACAGACTACGCTTATTTGGATAACTGAAGAACCATGGCGGGGGTGTTTGTGTCATCCCCCCTCCCAATTTTTGTTGGATTGTTGAAATAATACATTAATTGTTATATAAGGAAACTCTCGATAAAATAGTTTCCCCCCCCCTCATTTTTTTTCTTTTTTATATTCCCAGTTTAGAGTTTTTATAATGTTAACAATGTTATGGATACTGCTTTTGCAGTTTATGCAGTGCAAACCTGCCCCTTAGGCACACATTTATGTTTTGGCATACAAAGGCTGTGCTTTGATTCTGAACATAGAAACACAAGATGGCTAGCCTTTGGCACTCCAGCTTCCCTGGGTGTTTCTCAAATGTCTTTGATTGCGTTATAGGAAATATAATCCACAGTAGCTAGATACCTATGAAAACAAATGTGTGAGAATTGATCTTTTTGTTATGCCATTGTTGATTGATCTTTCTCTCTCCTTTAAACCAGCAATCAAGTGATGGGGTTCATGTTTAAAGCTAAGCATTTGGCAATTTAAAGGGACACAAAGCATCATACGCGCTACAGCTCTTTGTAGTTTCATGATCTTTTGACTCATCGGGTGCCATCCCTCTGTTTTCTGTATTTGAGTAGTATAACCTGGCAACTTGCCTGCTGCTTAACTAATGCAGACACCTCTGTCCAACAGACAAAGTTGATAAGCTGCAAGTGATGGGCTAATTTACATTATGTCAAACACTGGTAAAGCAACAGATTGTCCAGGTGTGTTCAGAAGTTCTCATTATATGAACTGATCTCATGTATTTTGGAAGATTTAGAACTGAATACTGTGATCGCACCAGTAGAGTTAAATATACTCAAGTTAAATCTTTACACTAACTCCCCTATCAAGCTAGATATTTTGGTTTTCAGAGAACCGAAAGCATGATGGTGATGAAACTTCATTGCAGTCCATGCATAGGCAGAAAAAGAGTGTTATGGAACATGGCATGCTAGACCATAAATAATTGTGTAATTATAGCTGAGCATTTGTCCAGCTTGGAAAATTAGATTTGCTTTTTACTTGTCTTTTGAATGCTGGCAGAGCTACTGAGAACAGTAGTCTTCAGAATTCCATTAATTTGTTTACATATATTAAGAGTATACAAGAAATGGCAGCAACACCAGTGAACAGCATAATAAAAATAGATTTAAAAAAAAAAAAACTAAACAAAACTATTGAGCACTGTAGACCTACTTTTGCCACAAGTAGAAGCAAATACACTTTTAAGTTATGTTGTTGGTTTTGGTCTGCTTCAGCACTTGGGGATTTTTTGTTTTACTGAGATTGTGAAGACTTCCCCCACATCATCCTTCAGCTTGAACCATTATCCTCTAAGGCTTCCCTTGTGTTTTAGCACGCCCATCTACCGTATATACCTTTCTGGAATTCATTGTCTTACTTTAGCGTTTACTAAGCCTTTTATAAGAGAGCCATTTGATTTCTCTGGGGTGTCTGCTGTTATTTTGGTGTGTTCCATATTCAGCCATGGTCCACCCATCTAAGCTATGTGTGCATGAAGTTATTGGGGATTTCCGTTCATTTCAACACATCAGCTGTGGATATGGTCTCAGTGGAATGCATTCTGCCGGTCCCTAGAAAACCACATTGCTTCTATTTGATGCAGACGTATTATTTATTTATAAAATATTTTTCCAGGAAGGATACATTGAGATTTATCCCGTTTTCGAGTATGTGTGGTATGTTTTATAGCATTATTGCAGTGCTAGTTATTTGGGGTAAAATAAATCGGGAATACAAATGCTGGGATTATTTTCAAATGATTTAATGTGGATTCTATGTAGAAGTTGTAAAAACACAAGCGTAATAAATAGTTTTTAATTTGAGGTGCAAGGAATCCAAGCTGACGTTGTTATTGTGTAAAATATATTGCATTACTATTTAGTACTTCACTTACATTTGCCCAAGCTGATAGGCTTTGTTCCTCCTATGTCAGAAGCCGCTCACCAGTCATTTTATTTCCTTTCAAACGTTAGATATCAGTGGATCACATTGTGAACCATGTAAGTAAGAAAGAGATGTTATACTGCATTAGTTGATGTTCTGTTGAACAAGTTTAAGCTATTCTATTATGAGCCTTTGTAAGGACTGTGTATATAAAAATGTCTAATAGTCACATCATTGCATTTAACCAGGCAGGGTACATTTAGCTTTCACTAATTTTAGAATTTGCCATGGTTTGTTAATGTACATCTCACTCTCTAATTTTGTTTTTTCTTTCTTGTTTTCAGTCCAAGCCATATGCCTTTGACCGTGTCTTTCAGTCTAACACATCTCAAGAACAAGTTTACAATGCTTGCGCAAAAGCAATAGTTAAAGGTAAACCTCTACCTACCTTCTAGGTTAAAATGCATTTTACATGTAATTTATTTTTGTATGCATAATTATCTTTGTAACAAGTCTATTTAAAAAAATAAAAATAAATGTATCTTCAAGGGACACCTTACGTACCAAAACCACTTCATCTTAAAGGGACACTATAGTCACCTGAACAACTTTAGCTTAATGAAGCAGTTTTGGTGTATAGAACATGCCCCTGCAGCCTCACTGCTCAATCCTGCCATTTAGGAGTTAAATCCCTTTGTTTATGAACCCTAGTCACACCTCCCAGCATGTGACTTGCACAGCCTTCCATAAACACTTCCTGTATAGAGAGCCCTATTTAGCTTTCTTTATTGCAAGTTCTGTTTGTTTAAGATTTTCTTATCCCTTGCTATGTTAATAGCTTGCTAGACCCTACAAGAGCCTCCTGTATGTGATTAAAGTTCAATTTAGAGATTGAGATACAATTATTTAAGGCAAATTACATCTGTTTGAAAGTGAAACCAGTTTTTTTTTTTTTTCCATGCAGGCTCTGTCAATCATAGCCAGGGGAGGTGTGGCTAGGGCTGCATAAACAGAAACAAAGTGATTAAACTCCTAAATGACAGTGAATTGAGCAGTGAAATTGCAGGGGAATGATCAATACACTAAAACTGCTTTATTTAGCTAAAGTAATTTAGGTGACTAAAGTGTTCCTTTAAAATTAGCTGTAGTTAGGTAGTTTTAGTGAATACACTGGCCCATTTGTGTGGAAACGTACAGAAAGCATTCCGGTTTCAGGGAAATAACAATATTTATCTTTTTGCCACAACTGCACCTCAGGCACTTCCTTGTGAAGACTTTAAATAATTGAAAGACTTTGTGTTCTGCATGCTGCCACCAAACGCTGTAAAAGCATTGTCTTTAGTGTTTTTCTATGGGAAGTGTCTGGCTGAGCATGGCAGTTATTGCGTATGCCCAGTAGGTTCCCAATACATCTCCTGTGTGGGCTGATAATCTAACTCTACTAAGGAACACTCTAATGTTAAAAATAACTTCTGTGACGTGTAATAAGACTCTGTTAAATCAAATGTGATATATTGACTAAAAAGCTAGTCATTAAAAGTACGCTCCATCTAATTTATTGTAGATGTGCTTGAAGGGTACAACGGCACAATATTTGCTTATGGACAGACCTCCTCTGGGAAGACCCATACAATGGAGGTAAGATTGTTTTTCTATTGTAATGTTATATAATCTTATCTCATTTCAACAACTCAACAACTCAGCAAATTACATCTTATTTCTATTCCAAACAGGGAAAACTCCATGATACAGATGGGATGGGAATTATTCCCAGGATAGTGCAAGATATATTTAACTATATTTACTCTATGGATGAAAATTTGGAATTCCATATAAAGGTAACATATCAAGTGGTGAATTAAAGAGCAGGGACTTCTGTCCGTGTTATGGTAAATCTTATATATTGCCTGTTAAACAGAATCTTATTTAACATTCTTGTACTGCCCTAGATTATCTGCTTATGCTATATAAAATAAATAACAATGCCTGGTAAGACTGAATTATAATAATGTCTGCTAAGACTGAATCCCCTAGAAAACTGGGTGAAGACAAGGGATTGGCTGAAAAGTATGTATCTAGAAGAACTGGAAGTATAATTTCATGCAAAAAATCACATTACATGGGGTGTTGTTTAATATAATTTGTAATCGTTATTCATTATTCATCTAGTCACCCCAGCATATTTTGGTACTACGTTACTGGAGTTGGTCCATTCGGTTACAGAATGTGATGTTTATTCCAAATTGTTCAGAGCCATGTGTAAATCAATACAATACAGACTTTGTATTGTGAGTCAAAACACGAAAGCATAGCATTATCTTTATGGAGATTGTCAAAACATTGTCATGTGTTGCAATAAAACCCATGACACAGTTATAAGGTCCTATCTTAGGCTATAGAACAATAAAACACAATTACGTCTGAGTAGCTAATGGTAAACTATAATTGTTATGTATTTACACAAGATTTTATTCTCTTCCAGGTGTCATACTTTGAAATCTATTTGGACAAGATAAGGGACTTATTGGATGGTGTGTATTAATTTTAACTACATTTAATTGTCTTCTTTTGAGTAGTGGGCACAAACTTGTTTCTGAAGTGAAGTGGCTCGTGTTTGTGTGAAAATTACAAAATGTTTTTTCATATAAGAGCAAAGTTTATTAAATAGGAGTTCCCCTTTATAAGGTTAACCCAGGGCTAGGCAAGCTTCAGCACGCCAGATGTTGCAGACTTCATTTTACCTGATGCTTTGTCAGCATTATGGCTGTTATAGCATTATGGGAGATGTAGTCCACAACATCTGGAGTGCCAAAGATTGCCTACCCCTGGGTTAAACAATGACTTCATTCTTGGCTATTAACTACTCTGACTTGCTTCCAAACACGCAGAATGAGTCCAAATGCTAAATTCCGAGTCCTGCTATTTCTGTCTAGACAACATTCCCTTCTGCTTTATATCACAGGATGCCAATCGATCACATAAATGAGAAGTATTTTATTTATTTATGAATGGTGAATAAATAATAAAAAATCTCCAGCTCCATACTTATCTCTTCCTGGGAGCAAACAAAACAGCCTTCACCCGTCACATAGATTTTTAGATATTTATTATTAGAAACTTGTTTTCTGGTGGTTCTAAGACTTTAATTTTGTTAGTAATTATATAAAAAAAAAGTCACGTTTTTTTTTCTACTTCTATAACTAAAAATATGGGTTACCTTGTGTTTATTTAAAAAACAAAAACAATATGTTGCGCTCCATTAGTCTGTTTCACATCAAATATTACATGTTCTGAAAATTTCCTATTTTGCAATGAAAACCTGTCTCTATAGCGATTGCTTACATAACCTAGGATTTGTAATTTCATGACATTACTTCGATAAATCCTCATTTTGTGATTACTTTCCTTCCAGTGTCAAAAACAAACCTTTCTGTTCATGAAGATAAAAACAGAGTTCCTTATGTAAAGGTGAGTGTTTAGCTCGTTGGCCTAGGTTCTGTTTTTAAAACCTGTATATTTTCTTTTATTCATTCCATTTCTTTAAAAAAAAATAAATATTTTTTTATTTTTTCCTTCTAGGGTTGTACTGAGCGCTTTGTGTGTAGTCCCGATGAAGTCATGGATACCATAGATGAAGGAAAATCCAACCGACATGTGGCTGTAACAAGTAGGTCTAAGGGCTAATACACAGTGTCTATATTGGTCCAGGATATACAGATCTACCGTTCACTATATAAACGGATTACACACATTATATAAAGTACACTACATACTGCCAACTTGCAACTCTTTCCTTAATGGAGAAGCTCCTCATAGCCAGTCTCTGATATATAGTCTGAGACCTTTCAGTATAAAAATATCCAATTGTGCATTCATGGACCCCTTTTTTTTTTTTTTTTTTAAATGTATTTATTTATTTTTAATGAACACTTACTAGCTTATGTTAAAAGGTTGGAAAAAACAATGTTTAATTGGCATGCCTCCTACACCCTTGTTGGTCTATGGCTCTCCATCTATTGTAAGGCTAAATCAGCCTGACAAACATAATTGTCACGAACGTGGGCTATTGTCCCAGCTGAGACAGTGAGGAGAGTGTGGAAGTGAAAGGGTTAGTGACACCAGACCCCTGTTTAACTGTTGCTAGTCCCAGCAACCACTAAATTAACCCTTGCAATCCCTTCTACACTAACACCCTATACACAATTTACTGCCACAGCCAAGACTTTATCTGGGCGTCTTGGGTTACCCCACACCACAGTAGAATTAAAGTATCATAACCTTACTTTACTGATCAGACATATATAATTAACTCTTTTAGTAACGTGTTTACCTGAGCTTTCCTCAGGAGAGTGAGCTCATAGAGAACAGACACAAGCTGATTAAGTACACATTTAATCTGACAAAGGATTCACAGTGCTTGGTACAAAAATACAGAAACAAAGATAACAAATTGCAAAACAGTCCATAAAATAGGAGAAAACACAAGAAGTCCTTACATATATTTAACCCCTTGTATATAATTCTTTTGGGAGATTCCGATGTTACAGGTCTCCAAGCAGTTGTTAAAAAGAAATCTCCCTTTGGATTATCCAACATTCTGATTTATATAGCTCAAACTAGTTGTTTCTTAGTGACCAGAGCCCTGGGTGGATCAGGGGTGTTTGGCCTGGCAGTTTATTGTCCAGGGCACTAGTGTAGATTTACCTGAAGACACAATAGGCTTCCCAAAATGTGCCATTTACAGTATACTGCTTTAATTGTTATCATATTTCTCCAATTCTTATGAGTTTTTATAGATCAAACATGCTAACTTTAACTCCTTGGAAAGTGCCCATTCTCGTTTGCCATGACAGGCACACATTCCGCTGGGCATGTTTGGTACCAAACAAATGGATATAACCTGGGCAATCTGAATATATATTCATATTGGGCCTTCTCTTAATATATTTTCTTACATGATGTTGTCTCTTGAATAACCCAAGGTCAGAGCATATGCACCAATACTTTTTATGACGCCCTATGTCCAGTGTTGGTTATCTAGTAATTACATTTAATGGCACAGGCCTGGTGTTAGATCAATAAATGTTATCCCAACATGTACAAAAACAATTCATATTACATATCAAATGACCACTCACGCTTTGGCATGACACAAATTTTCAACCACTTTAGAGTTATCTCTTGGTTACCTTTTTCTCAAACAGTCTCAAGACGTTTTGAAATGTTATCTGCTACACATCTAGACTGCTTGTATGATGTATGAGACTTGTATAGGGAGCTACAATGTATATATCCGAAAACTTGCATGACTCCGCTTTTACTTTACAGACATGAATGAACACAGCTCTCGAAGTCACAGCATATTTTTAATTAATGTCAAACAAGAAAATACTCAAACAGAGCAGAAACTGAGTGGGAAACTTTACCTGGTTGATTTGGCAGGTAGTGAGAAGGTGAGATGTTTTACTTGTCTATTACTGCTGCAATCACCAGCACAACACATGCATTGTATGTCTTATTCTGCAATGCAATATACTTGTTTAAATTAGTATAACATTATAGATTTGTGTTCTCAGTAAGTCATGCCATCCATTTAATGCTGTAGAGCTGCAAAATCTACTCTTGGCTCTTTTAGTTAATGTTATGGCTCACACAATGGATGCTTTTATAGTGGAACACTTACAAGGCCTCTAAGCATATTTTGTTTCTTTTCTACATCTTCAGCAAGAAACTCTGTTGCACTTCTGTCAATGGAACACAATCTATTTGTGGTCTTGTGACATTGCTAGATAATGAGCAGTTTTTAGTAAAATTGTCCCCCATATGGACAAAACAAAGCAAAAACCCAGTGTCTGGGTTTCTGTCTGGACAGCAGTATCTGAACATATGGGAGTGTGTTCATGCATAAACTCTAGAATTGGTCCCTGACTATTGTCTGCCATCTGCTTTGGAACAATAAAGTTTATGCTGCGTAAAGTGTTAAGATTTTCCACCCTTTTTTTACAAAGCACAAGTGGCAATTAAGCCCTGATGAGAGAACTGTAGGTTAACTGGGTCAGCCAGGTAGGAGGGAAGTTGGCAGGGGTAGAACTCAGTAACATTTAGAGGAAGTGGGGTTGGTGGCATAAACAAGGCAGCGACATGTCACTTTCATGAGATAGAAAAAATGCAGGGACAGGTGATGTATGAGGGTAAATCCGCAATGACACTGCATTCATGCACTTACATTGAACCTCCATCCACATTTGTATTCATACTTCCATAATGGCACTTTACACCTGTTCCGCTGCTTTTACTATTTCTCCTCACACATAACATTTCTTGCTACGGGTAAAATGCAAATAAGAAACCAAAAGGCTTGTTGCTTGTGATATGACTAGTCTGGTAAGGTTTTACCTTTTGACCAGCTTGGTGAATGACAAGGGTGTTGGGTTAAGCTGACATACAATTTACTGGAAGGTAACACACTGTTCTTGGTTTTCAGGTTAGCAAAACTGGAGCTGAAGGAGCTGTGCTGGATGAAGCTAAAAATATCAACAAGTCTTTGTCGTCCCTCGGTAATGTTATTTCAGCCCTCGCAGAAGGCAGTGTAAGTTTGAAATTATTCCATGCTTTTATTGTCATTTTTTAAAATAAATTTTTTATCTATTTTATCTATTTTGACTATTTTCATTCCTTTGATTTTTTTTTTATGACTTTTAATTTAAATTTTAGCAGAGAACTGATATCCACTAACGCAGCTTATGCAATTGATACTAACCAATGTAGTCTGTCATTAGCCATGCATCACTCCAGACACATTCAGGGCACAACATGAATAAGACCTAACCTTATCAAATGCACCTAAATTGTGTTGGTGCCCAAAGTGTTAATTTTGTTCCTATACTCCCTAGCCAGCTCTAGCAGTGTGAGCTAGGGAATTGCCATAGCAACCACAGTGCATGTGCTGTGGTTGCTATGCATAGAGAGCTAAAGAACAGCCTGTGGGTCTCCTCTACTCTCTATTGCCAATCAATTCCTCGGCATGGAGTCTATTTTAAAATAGTTTTTTCTCCCCATCGGTGTTGGCAACTGTATAATCTTTAGATGGAGTTTAATGCTCTTTAAAAGAGCAAAAGTAGTTTTGGGCAGGACAAGTGAACAAACGTGTATTCCTTACCCTATATTGTTTAAAAAAACGTATTTAGCTTTCTCGCCCTCCTTAAATAAGTAGAAAACGTACCTTTTATTCCAACGGGGCACGTGTTCACCGGTGCTGGCCCTGCCCCTGATCTGCACCTTGGCTGAGATCATGCATTGGGAAGATATTGCGCATGCAAGGCAAATGTTGCGCTGGCCAATCAGCATCTTCTCAGAGGTGCATTGACTCAGTGCATCTCTATAGGTAATGTTCAGCGGCTCCTTACAGAGTGTGGAGACATTGCATGTTGTGCAGCACTGACCCAGGAAGCACCTCAAGTGGCCATCTAAAGTGACTGCCACTGGAGGTGTCCCAAGGGAGCCTTTTCTATAAAACCGTGTTTGCTGCAAAAAAGCATGCAGGGATGGACTATACTCACCAGAACAACTACATTAGGCTGTAGTTGTTCAAGAGATTATAATGTTTCTTTAACGGATGGCTATGGTATTGAATATGAATAAAATAGCTGCTTGGTCAAAATTATATGAATAAAATTGCTGCTTGGTGTTTAAATACATATCCCATATATAGGGGAAAAAGCCTCCTGGTTGAGCTACTGTATAGTCACTATAAAACGTGAAAACAAATGTTAGAATTACATTTTTTTTCATTGTTTTTGCCTATTTTAGTTAGTACATATTCTCTAGATAACATTAAAACAGACCAGAGGTGTCTATTAATATTTTAATTTTAGGTTTAACAGGAACTTGTGTTTGTCTTTCTAGGTGTATATCCCTTACCGTGACAGTAAAATGACCAGAATTCTCCAAGACTCATTGGGAGGAAATTGTAGAACCACTATTGTGATTTGCTGTTCACCATCATCTTACAATGAGGCTGAAACAAAATCTACACTAATGTTTGGGCAAAGGTTTGTTATCTGAATCCTTTTATAGAGGCAATAAATTGAAGTTTAGGTTGCTTTAACCCCTTAAGGACACATGACGTGTGACATGCCAGAGTAAGGTTTTAAAAAGCTGTTAATCATACACTATATTCTGTTTTTAGAGCGAAGACTATTAAGAATACAGTATGTGTGAATGTAGAGCTTACTGCTGAACAATGGAAAAAGAAATATGAAAGAGAAAAAGAGAAAACCAAGACTTTGCGGAGCACCATACAGTGGCTTGAAAATGAGCTTAACAGGTGGCGTAAAGGTGAGTGTGCACACGTGGCAGAAGGATTGTACTCATTGGCATGCATTTATATTTATTACCTCTGCACATCCTTACTGAAATATAATGTATTGCCATCTGCCTTATTAGATAGCCTTGGTGTTTAGTTATTAAAGCAGTTTATTGTTACATATGTGTTTACAAACATTGGTATTGTAAGCGGAACATACATTGTACAGCAGTTTGCATGTGTTGGCAATTGCATTCATTTGACATGGGCAATTTGGAGCAGGGCTCTCTCTCCAACAATGTGCTCCATAATGTTCCTGCCGACCCATCGGTTTCTGATAACAGTGTCTTTGCGAGGGTACAACTAGTATTTGTAACTGTATCCGCCAAACAGTTATGCAGAGCAATATAAACATTAACAGTAACATTTATCATAACTGAGCTGTTTCCCAACATAGATTGAACTGTGTGAGTGACGGCATCCTACTTGATACTTCATCTGTGGGTGGGAGTCACTTGGGACCCTCCCTCCCTTTTTCATGTGGCTGGGGTAGTGTAGTTGCTGGTATGTCGTGGTGTACGAGCTGTCTGTCTATTAGTGTATATGGCAGGAGCAGGTGGTGTGTTTCTCTCCCCCCCCCCCCCCCCCTCTGCGTGTGCATCTCGTATTGTCAGTTGTTCTGCCTAGGGTCTATGTCCTCTGTCCTGTTGACCTGCCCCCCCCCCCCAGTCCCTCTGTAGTAATTTGAGCAGGGTCACTAGGACATTCTACTATGAGATTCGTGATCTTGTTAAAGTGTAACTCCCGTTTGTGGCGTGTTTGCCCGTGAGCATGTGGGCCCCTTCCGCCCAGTCCCCGTCTGCTTCAGAATTTGTACTGTCTAGTCAGGCCCCGTGCCCCTACGTGGTCTGTTGTATCTCGGTCGGTGTAGCGACTGAAGTGTTTTGTAGCCCTATTTGTACCTCTAAAGGGTGGGCTTCCCTGAAGTGTGCCTTGGTGTTTTTAAACTAGAAATGTGTGGATTATTTTGTTTTTTCTTCACATCCTTACTGACAATAAAAAAAAGGCAAAAATGAATATCTATTAAATTAGTGTACACTCCCCTATTATTATTATTATTATTGCCATTTATATAGCGCCAACAGATTCCGTAGCGCTTTACAATATTATGAGGGGATTTAACAATAAATAGGACAATTACAAATAAACTTACAGGAACAATAGGTTGAAGAGGACCCTGCTCAAATGAGCTTACAGTCTAGAGGAGGTGGGGTGTAAAACACATTAGGACATGAATTTGTAATCCAAATAAGGTGGGCTGCCCTTTAGGAGAGGGCAAGAGACAGGTATGTGAGGTAGGGGTTAGTCTTGGAGGCCATAAGCTTTCCTAAAGAGATGGGTTTTAAGGCACTTCTTAAAAGATGCAAGACTAGGCGAGAGTCTGATGGCGGTAGGCAGTCTATTCCATAGGAAGGGAAAAGGGAACCGCCCGCGAGAAGTCCTGCAAGCGCGAGTTGGCCGTACGGGTGCGGACAACAGACAGGAGGTGGTCACGGGCAGAGCGGAGAGACCGAGAAGGGACATACCTATGGATCTGTGAGGAGATATAAGAGGGGCTAGAGTTGTTCAGTGCTTTATAGGTGTGAGTTAGTACCTTGAATTGACTCCTATAGCATACAGGAAGCCAATGTAAGGACTGGCAGAGGGGTGAGGTGTGAGAGAAACGACTAGAGAGGAAAATCAGTCTAGCAGCAGCGTTTATTACGGACTGTAGATAATTCAGCTCCTCAGTGTACATTTGTTTTTGTCTCCTACATTCTCACTGCAACATTTTTGTCTGATTTAACACTACCAGTTAAATAATGTGACTTATTCCACAACCCCTGTGTAATTGCCTTTTGCAGGAGAAACTGTACCAGTTGAAGAACAATATGACAAGGAAAAAGCGAACATGGACGCCTTTGTGGTGGATAACGTGGTTGCTAATGATAAGCCAGCTGTTACTCTTGCTTCGAATTTCACTGATGCAGAACGAAGAAAATGCGAAGAAGAGGTGACTAAACTGTACAAGCAACTGGATGATAAAGTAAGTGGGATTTTACATGTTTGCAATATAGCTTTGAGTCTTAAATCTCAAATATAATTTTTTTTTTTTAATTTATAATTTTTTTGTATTGAATTCTTTGTTAAAATAAGCATAGCGGTTACAGAAAAGCAAGGTACATGTTAGTAAGTATCACATGTGCTAGATATCGTACACATTTAGTACCAGCAAGCACAATATTTTACATGGAAAAGGTACAACAATGATTGCAGGTTATAGCAGGGTACAATTTTTAGTACACGTTGGTATTTAGCTTAGGTGTTTTTACTTTACAGTGTGTGGTCATTGTGCGTGTAGTAGGTATATCGGGTAAAGCTGTGTTTTAGGTGTAGCTCCATTTAATACTACAATCTTAGGATTTGTGCCATGCACACCCCTGCTTTTGTCCTCCTAAGGAGGTGTAATTTGTATCTCAACTCTGGTTAACTGCTAAGATAGAAAGGTTACATAGAAACAAAAGGGGTATCTAAGGGGGGTGGGAGGTGTTTCACTCCAGTGACTCACTTGAAACTGTGATTTTGCATCTTGCATATCTTTTAACCTAATTAAGAGGACTAAAATGGCTATCTTGGGCCAGATTTCCCTGTGCTCCCTCCGTCAAACCCCATCCCATGGTGGTTAATTAAACATAGCGGTTATAAAAAGGCAAAGGGACTATTAGTAAGCATCTCATGTGCCGGGCATTGAACACCCTGGTGCCAGCATGCTCAAATTTTAACATGGTACAGGTATATCAAGGGTGCATGATATGACGTAGTGCAACTTGACGTAGTTATGAATCACTTGCATAGAAATACGTTATATTGCCTGATCCATATACATATAAAAGCTACATTATGGGTTTAGCATCAATTAATACTTCAGCTGCTAAGGTTGTACCGTGAGAATCTTTGTCGTCATCAGTACCCTTGGTTGTTTGACCGCTAAGACTGAAAGGGATTGGTGGGAAAAAGAGAGAAAGAGGAGGGGGGAAGTTAGAGAGAGGGAGGGTTAGTTTCACTCCATAGACACACTTGAAATCCTGAGCTAATTTAACCTCATGCATACCTTTAGCTAAGGTCAGATCCGATTACCCCGTCCCACTATCTATCCATCCTCAGCCCTGGGTTGGTCAGTAGCGAGTACAATGCTCCTAGTTCTTCATTCACCACCTTGGTTGGTAAACAGTGCCTAGGAAGCTAGTAAATTAGCGCAGTGCCTCTCATACATAGGTTAAAAGTGATACGCCCGACTCGGTCTCCCAGCTTTCCCTGACTGTCTAGGAGGAATTGATCCCTTATCCCGTCCCAAGCTCCCCACCTTTGTTGGGGAGCTTGGGACGGTGGAAATCTCAAATCGAATTAAGGCTATTTCCATTCTAAATTGTTTCCTGCATTATTCATAAACATGGCTTTTGTCAGACATTCCTGTTGTACTTTTTTGTTAAATATTACATTTCTAAAGCAGATTTTAAGTTAGTTGGGTGCATTTTTCATTTGCATGTTGCGCACCATTGTGTAGTTTATGTGGACATTTTTCGCTCTAACTTTTTGGTTTTTTTAAAATAAAAATAAATGATCCATTTTTTATTGAATAGAGACCGTAAGAAACATGAAGAAAGTACTTTAAAATCACCATTTATCAAGCCATAAAGTTTTTACTTGTCTCATCAGCCTCGAAAAGTAATGTTTGTTGTGCATTCTTGTATTAAAAAGCCAAACCTTTTTTTTTCTTTGTGCAAATTTGCATATTACTAGTTCAGAATTTAAAAAAAAAAAAAAAAAAAAAAAAAAAAAAAAAAATTTTTTTGCAGATGCCAGGTTTATTTTTTGGGTTTTTTTTATTTAAACCAGCAAAATAGGCTTAAAGCAATTTGCCATAGAGTGTAAAGGCTTAGTATAGTATTTCAGATATATAGGTCTTTTGGTTTTCATATTAACTTAAATGTTTCCATTTTTCCCCACTGTTTATATAATTTTTTTCACTTGGCATTTAGTCCTCTTGCATTTTTTTGGGAATGTAAAAATCATGTGAATTGCATTTTTTTAAACATAGCTTTGCCATTTCAACATTTCCAGATTTATTCATTAAAGTGTAAATTTTAATTGAATTTTAAATTTAACAAAAAAGCTGAATTTAGAAAATTCTCAATCTGCTATATTTTCAGTTTCATTACTCTGGCCTTAAACCTAAAAATCACTTGAAATTCAAACTTTTCATAAATAACTCTGCTAGTAGTCTTTATTTTCTGTTTGTACATATGCCTAAACACAAATCGAAAACTGAGAACACTTTTATTTATTTTGTTTTTGAAGGCTAGAAAGTGTTTTTTGTGTTAATAAAACATTTTGTTTTGCCTATGTTTAGGATGAAGAAATTAATCAACAGAGCCAGCTTGTGGAAAAACTGAAGCAACAAATGTTGGATCAGGAAGAGGTAAGTGTGCTTTCAAAGAGACCTTTCTAAAAAATACAGGAAGTGGTTGAGATTCATTTAACAGTCTGACTTCTTAATTGCGTGGGAATTTGTTGAAATTCTAACGCAGTCAGCATAAGTACTTCATGAACATTATTCTTTATGAAATAGTCAGAAGTAACAGAGCTTTAAGTGGGCAATAGCAACAAGGTATGAACAAGAAACTAAACTTAAATATAAAATTTAAAGGTTGCATGGTCAAGCACGCTGAACCTATAAGAATAATGCCTTTAACATTTGCAAAGGATTTCTGGATGCTAATGTTGCCTTACAGGGACACTTCATGCTCTTACCATGTGCAATAATGCACAACCGGTTGTTTCTAACATTAAAGGTGCAAATGAAGCTAGGAGTTATAGACTTGGTAAGAGGCTAAATATTCATATTCCCTTTGGACTAATATTGAGCTTTAAATACATTTTATGTATATCATGTCTTGCTAAAACGCCAGTGTATATATTTTAAAGCACTTATGTGGCTTAATATTACACATCTTCATGCAATATATTTTATTTAACTTTAGCTTCTGGCATCAACAAGACGGGACCAAGATAATATGCAGGCTGAGTTAAACCGCCTACAGGCCGAGAATGATGCTTCCAAAGAAGAAGTTAAGGAAGTACTGCAGGCTCTGGAAGAACTTGCTGTCAACTATGATCAGAAGTCACAGGAAGTAGAAGACAAGGCCAAGGAATACGAATTGTTGAGTGAAGAACTTAATCAAAAATCGGTAAACCATTTTACTATTACTTTTCATTTTATTTAATTTTTTCCCCCTCAGTACATACAAATTATGATTTCCTACAATAGTAAGACACTGGAGTAGTACAGCTATTGTCTCCTTATGACCTGCGTGATATAGTTTAAAACAAAGCAGCGTTACAATGTAACGTATTCTGTTAACATGTAATTATGAAATATTACATCCACAATTGCTATTTTATAAGCCAGCAACCATGTTCTGCAAATTTAAGAAAAAAATATTTTAAATAGTTTTATTAATGTTCCCGTTTAAATGGGTGGTTTTGTATTTCTTCTTCTATAGCTCTGAACTATAGTTTGAGTTCCATCATTGTTTCTAGACTAAATTTGAAAGAACATTTAATTGCAATAGTAATTAAAAAGCACTACTTGCTTGGTAAGTGTATGCTGACTTAATATGTCTCCCCCTTTCTGTTTAGACCATTTTGTCAAGTTTAGACTCTGAGCTGCAGAAACTGAAAGAAATGACAAATCATCAAAAGAAAAGGGCTACAGAGATGATGACGTCCTTGTTGAAAGATTTGGCTGAAATTGGAATTGCAGTGGGAAACCATGATGTTAAGGTGAGACATTATGAATCCTGCAGACACCACCAGAAAGGCCCATTAGTAGTGTGTTGTGTTACCTTTTAACAGTTCTAAATGAATTCGAATTTTTACCAAAGACTAAAAGTGGCTTTCTGCATATGGCAAAAAGTAAAGCATTGTTTTTGGGGGGTGGGGTTTATTTTTTCCCACCTTTTCCTCTTCTCCTTCCCTGTATAATGTCTAGTCCTGTTTACAAATGCAGAGGGGGCCATGTTCAGTATACAGAATCATGTGGAAGTGCAGTAATGTGTTTGTGACTTGTTGGTTTTATTTGTCTGTCTATTTTGGTGATTTTCTTTTTTTGTGTGTGTTCAGCAACCTGAAGTAAGTGGGATGATTGACGAGGAGTTCACAGTTGCACGTCTGTATATCAGTAAAATGAAATCAGAAGTGAAAACCATGGTGAAACGCTGCAAGCAGTTGGAGAGCACACAAAGCGAGAGTAATAAGAAAATGGATGAGAATGACAAAGAACTGGCTTCGTGCCAGCTACTCATCTCCCAGGTATATATCCAGTGTACTGTCCGTGTACCATACATTAAATGTTCCTCTGTGTAATCCAGATTTTCATTGGAAATTTATTTTTTAGTTATATATTTATATGAATCCACCCACATACAAGATCCAGCAACTTGCTCACTAAACACAAATTGCAAAACTCACAAAAATATGTGTGTATGTGTGTATATATATTTATATTATTACTCCGTAGTCAGAGCCATGAGTCTGGTATACCGTGGATTGCCAAGTCTTTTATATTGCTTACCAATAATTTAAAAGAAATAGAACAGTCACACCACAAACATTTTTAAAACCCAATCAAAATGGCCAGTCTTTAACTGCTGTATATCCCAGCAAGGTAATGGACAATATAATCCACAGAGATTGTAGTAGAAAATAGACAAGATACAAAATGAGTAATATCATTTAACAAAAACAAAGTATATGCGATTTCAAATCCCTTTATAAGTGTTTTCATCTTAGTCTGTGCGGTAGGTAAAAGGCCCTTTTTCAAGCATACACAAAAGGATAACAATTTGTAGTGATGTCTGAGTGTTTAGAAGCTGGAAGAAAAGTGATGTGGCTCCTAGCATTAATTACAATCCATTTTGTATCTCCTTAAAGCATGAGGCCAAGATCAAGTCCCTGACGGAATATGTTCAGAATGTTGAACAGAAGAAGAGACAGATGGAGGAGTCTGTGGATTCTCTTAACGAGGAACTTGTGAAGCTGCGGGCGCAGGGTGGGGCATCCCTTCAAATGTTTCTTACATGCTGCTTTCTAGAATATCTGGTCTGGGGAGTTTATATACTTAGTCAGTGTTCGTTAGACAGGGAGAGGCAGCGTTAAAGGCTTAAATAATGACTGTGGGTATCTCACTTGGATTCATGTAACTAGAGATTTAACAATATGCCTACGTCAGCTCTTCTTAAGTACATGATTATAAGATTTGCAGCTTTCCTTTCATGTAAACTATAAGAGTCTCATCATTGAATCTGTTAAATTTTTTTGAATCTTAATTTAATGATCATTAGCAATAATGCAGTCTCCATGCAGCAGGCCTTATTTGATAGAAGTGGTTTGCTTTGAAATGAAGTGCTCCTAGACTCCCTATCTCATGAGCTGCTGTATGAGCTTGGGGCATCAACACCGTTCATAGCCGTTTGTTATGCTTTATTTCTTGGTTATATTTGTTCTCCTTTTTCTTAAGAGAAAAAGAAAGAAACATAACTGTAGTAAGTATGAGATTCAAATGGACACCGTAGGAACTGTACAAAATAAAAAGGAATATCCCTTTAAATGCAATAAAAGTTAATGGGTAGATGGAAGATTCTTCTACTGGAAAGTAGGTTCCTTAATAAAATCCGTAAAGATATGTAAAACAAAAAGAACAAGAAATCCAGTAGTGCAATAAATCAGTATAGGTGTGGTGTGTGTGTGTATATAATAAAATTGTATCATACTCACATTTAATGGAGCTACGACCAGCTCCAGTTATAGTAGTGTACAGTGGTTTTATTGTCTGAAGGAAGGGTAGTTATGTTGAACCCAAAATAACAAAAATATAAAAAGGCCGATAATAGTGCTCTCTGAAATAAAAAATGCTAAAATAATAATTGTTGTAAATACTCATAAATATAGAGTAGGTAAACTGCTCTATGGATAAGCTGCCGGTGGTATGTTTCCAACCTATAATTTCTTTGGAGTATACCAGAAGCCAGGCTTTATTATAGCACTAAACCTGCTCTATCTTTTGAACACTGTAGGCACTGTAACTGCTTCACCTAATTGAAATTAATGGCCATAGCCTGCTGTTCCATTGTGTTAAACTGTTTTTAATGGTTTAACGCTAAACAAGTCATCAATAGCCCATGCTCTTTGTACTGTGCGTGCTAGTGAATACGCATTAGCCTGAACAGCAGTGGGTGGTGGTGATTGGCTGAGGGTTCCAGCTGATTGTTTTCAGCTCATCACAACTGGCTATTACTATGAATTGGCATGGCTAAACAAGTGCAAAGTTTCCCTCTGCCAAGGCAGCAAGGGCCTTCTGTAGGTGTTAAAAAGATTGAAAATGGTTTAATACTGAATGGGGTGATAGTGCTAGAGTACTCCAGGTATTATCTATTCTATGGTGAAATAGTTACAATGTCTAGAGCTTACACTATACAATAGTACAAGTGTTGTTGAGATGAATTAGTCTTCTGCAAACCCATCCAAATTCTGTTCTGATTATTCTCTTCCTTGCCAGGGAGATGTGTAAGGCAATGCTTCTCAACCTTGTCCTCCAGACACACCGTTCAGATTTTGTCTGTACGCATAGCGGAGGAGTTCAGTTAGTTGAGGGAAAAAAAGTATAGTTTGACATGAATGGAGGAAATATATTCTTTTTATCTGCTAATCTTATATTTTCGTTTGTTTATAGAAAAACTCCATGAAATGGAGAAAGAACACCTAAATAAAGTACAGACTGCAAATGAAGTCAAGGTATGTACAGATGCAGTGTTAGTCTTGTGATCTTTTCTTGCATAATGTTACCCCCAAAATATAAAGCAACACACCTTATTTTGTATGTTAGGTACACTCTTTAGTGTGAAATTAGTAAGCACACATTCTAATTCATTGTGAGACTCCATGGACAATTCCTCCTGAGCCAGTGCTGCTCCTCTTCAAAGATTGCCAAGTTGTACATTCACAATGTAGGCTTCACCCAGATCAAGAAAATATGTTGCAGGCCTGTCATAACTGGAGTTAAAGGAACACTGTAGGCACTTTTAAAAAGTCATGTTATTGAAGTTATAGTGCCTTCAGTGCTAGCCACCCTGTCCTCCCCCAAGACCCAATATTAAACTAAATAAATGCTTTGAAGTGCAGCTTCATGCCATGTCTCTAAGCCCTCTGTGTTTGAAAGCTCTTATACTGTAACATACTGTGATATCATTTGCACATGTGCAGTGCTGTCACTGTCTGCCATATAGAATCAGTGATTACATGTTGGCGAATGTGTGCCTACGTTTATATTTATATAGGTATGTGTTTATAAATGTATGATCGATTAGGGCTGTAGCATTAGGAATACAGACCTGAAACTCTCCAGCTCTCGCAAAAGTACATATAACCGCATACCTTGCTAGGCTATGATTGGCAAAGCATGGGCAGTCTGTCCCCCCAGTACGTGGGGTAAAACAAGATATTGACCCTCCTTGGTCATGTTTTGCTTGTTAGCCATCTGTTCGAGTAGGTAATCTGTGTGAAGTAACATTAAATCTGGCTATCTTGCAGCATGCCGTGGAGCAGCAAATCCAGAGCCATCGGGAGACTCATCAGAAACAGCTGAGCAGTCTCAGGGATGAGATTGATACCAAGGAGAAACTTATCACTGAGCTTCAAGAGTAAGTCTTGTTTATGATTTATATATACATTAGTTTTCATAATACACCTTTGTCTGCTGTAAAGGATTGAATTGTAACAATGCAAAAGTTAAGTCCCCTTTTTGCTTTGCCAGAATGATGAATGGAAATATAAACATGCAGAAAAACTTACTTTAATATTTTGCCTGTTGCAACGTTTAGCAGATAATCAACACTACTTAAAAAACGTATTCTAGGGACTTCTTGGTAAAGAAAACTCTCGATTTAGTGTTGCATTTTGATATCGCAAACTTTCTTTAAGACCTGGTCCTGCAGAGAGTTTACTAAAACGGAAACATTGACTAAATAGCGATTTTTGTTTTCTTTACCAAGAAGTCCATAAAAGTACTGCTATTAATGTTTATTATGGTGTGTGTGTTTTGCTTCAAATATAAACATCACATTTTTGATTTTAAAAAAATAAAATAAAAATAAAAAATGCCTGTGCTGTTATTGCATTGTTTGATTGCTCTGGGTACATATGTTAATGATGTCTTACCTCTTTTTTTGCAGCCAAAATCAGAAGATGATGCTTGAACAGGAAAGATTAAGAGTAGAGCACGAAAAGTTAAAATTTGCAGACCAAGAAAAAAGCAAAAAATTGCATGATCTCACGTGAGTAATAGTCTACAAATGTGAAAATACCAAATTTTTAAATATTCATATTGATCCATTTTCATGTCTAGCACATTTAGAACTGGATGATTGAAAACATTACGTCTGTTACTTGAAATATCTTGTACAGAATTTTTAGTTGCATATATCCATATATGAACAACATATTACTCCAAGCAGCATGGACATTTTTTAAAAAATTTTTTATAGTGGTACGGTGCAAGGAGCCTGTATGTCTATGAAACACAGCACATACTGAGATATTTAGGCTAGCTGCCTCGTCCTCTGGATATTCCTTGCACCGACTTTTATTCATTGGCATAGAGCACTGAGCTGAGGGTCTCAGCGAATGAATGGATGGCAGGATTGGCATTCTAACACTCTGCTGAAGCAGGGTGCAGCTCACATGTTATTGGGGAGGCTCTGCACCCAGCAGGACTCTGACAAGTCAAACTGTTGCTCAACGTTTTGCTCCCTAATGGCACCACTCTACTCTTGGCATCATAAAGGCTACAACGAGCTGTAGCGGTTATAATGCTTGGAAGAGCCCTTTTAATATAGTGGAAATTTGAAGCAATAGGCTGTACTGAAATAAAAGCTTGCTTCTGTAATACAAATTGTAATTTGTTAAAGCCATTAGTACTTGATGCCAAACATGAAGCTATTTCAACTTCATTTATATGTATTGTATTTTATTTATACTTCTATTTATAATATAAAGGTTTTTATATTTTGTTATTGCAGTGTCATGCAAGATAGAAGAGAACAAGCAAGGCAGGATCTGAAGGGGCTGGAAGAGACCGTTGTAAGTTAGTTAACCACTTTACATATTGTGCTAGTTTTGATTTTTAACCTGTTTTATTCAAAGTAATTTTCTCTTTCCACCATAGGCTAAAGAACTTCAGACATTACATAATCTTAGGAAGCTTTTTGTACAAGACTTGACTACACGAGTTAAAAAAGTGAGTATCCTACTTTCTTCTTTGCTATAAAAAGTTTGAGACTTTTCAGTTCATCATCCATCACTCTCTTTTGTGTGTAGAGCGCTGAGATGGACTCTGACGACACTGGAGGTAGTGCTGCCCAGAAACAGAAGATTTCTTTTCTTGAGAATAACCTTGAGCAGCTCACAAAAGTCCACAAACAGGTATGGATTTAAAATATAAGGATTTAGCCTGAATATAGAACGCCTACATGCTGCTCTGCTATCTGCTTAGTGAAACTGTTTTAATGGCTTGCAATACATTTATGTCAAGCATGATATTGTAATCCTTCTATACAGTTGGTTCGTGATAATGCAGATCTGCGGTGTGAGCTTCCAAAGCTGGAAAAACGACTTAGAGCTACAGCTGAACGAGTTAAGGCCTTGGAGTCTGCACTAAAGGAAGCCAAAGAAAATGCATCTCGTGATCGTAAACGGTATCAGCAAGAGGTTGACCGTATTAAAGAAGCAGTGAGGTCCAAGAATATGGCTAGAAGAGGACATTCAGCACAGATTGGTAAATTCAATAAATCCTTCTTAATTTTCTTTCTATGAATGTCCTTCATATTTCATGTTTTATTGCCATTTTAACCACTTATTTATGTAGATTTTTAATTATTGTCAAAGAGGATGTACTGTATCAGAATTGTTTGAAATGGATTTGATTGTTGATTATGGTAGACATGCTGAGCAGGGATTAACGGGAGGAGTTGATTAGGTTAGGTGGATTCGAATAATAGGAGTGGGGTGAGGGAGGAGTCCAGGTTTCCACCATGTGCAACTGGACTCCATGAAATAATGTGTAGCTTTCAAACCAAGTCCTAATTAGTTAATACACAGTATAAAATGAAAGTCGATGCACCTTTTTGTGTTCAAATACATTTGATGCTAAAAACGGTGTAAGTGGCTGAACCATAAAAGTAATCAATATGTTAATGTTTTCACATGCTAGTAGTTATAAACATTGATTTATTAAACGCATTTCCTTTCAGTGTTTATTTAAATGGTTCCTTTTTTGTGTCTTTCTAGTTATTTAAGTCTTTTTAATTTTTTTTATTTATTTTTTTTGTCCCCAGCTAAGCCTATCCGCCCTGGACAGCATCCAGCTGCGTCACCCACTCACCCAAATGCCAATCGGGCAGGAAATGTATTCCCTCAAAATAGTCAGCTGGTGTCTATTCGTGGAGGTGCTAACAAACAAGAGAAAGTATAAGGTTGGTTTTTATTTATATTTATTTTCCTCCATTGAAAGTGTAGGAGTATAGTCATGTAATCTATGAAAGATACTCAAGGCTGCCTCCTAGTGTTCTGTAATGGTAATTTTAAAATGTCTAAAAGGGTGGTTGCCTTATGTTTAGGGGAGATTATACATTCTGAGTATTCTAAACAAAACACTTAGCTACACAGCAACGAGGTAGAAATATGATAGAATTGGTGCCCCAATGCTTGCTTGCAATGTATTAATTTTATTGAACTCAAATTATGTATGAGATCTATAGAGTAAACCTGTAATATTGGTGTCATTAGCCCTCTTCTATAATTTTTCTCACTTGCCATGGTACATACTGCCATGCTTTCACTCACACCAGTTACATTAGGCAGATACATGGATCTCTGTAATCTATCCCCAACCTGTACTGGAAGGTATGCCCTCACTCTTCATTGCAGCGCCTGCTGTCAGAGTGCAGTAGAAATTACTAATAGAGCGATCTCCAGTGGCGCTGGTCCTGCACACAACAGGACATTTCTGCTATTGGCTTAAATAATACAACTTTGTTAAATTTGTTTATGGGAAACTGAATAAAATATAAAAGTATTTTCCCTTAAATTGTTTAAAACCACTAGTAATTCTTGATGACTTTACTATACATGTTAATCAATTGGTCAAATTACTTGCTGGATTAAGATAACACTACCAACATGTGGAATTTTGTGTACAATTTTTCAAAAAATTTTTTTTGTTTGTTTCTTTGGATCAATTTATTTTAAAACAATATACATTTAAAACGATGGGATCTTGCACTATTTTAGGCAGGGTCTAAATTATTGGCATACAAGCAGAAATACTTTGTTTTTTTTTCACTTGTTGGTATGGCAATAATAATTACAATTAATGATATATCCTGTGGATGGATATTCCGAATTAAACTTACGGCATGTTTAACGTTGTATCTTCATAAGAATGCCGATAGTGTAAAAATATCTGTGTACCCAATGGCCACGTACAGGTACTGTTAACTGTTTCATACAGGTTTTACAAGCTGCTTCAAAGAATCCATATTCTTCACTCAATAGTATTTGAGCCTTCCTCCCATCTCCGTGCTTGTTAGAGCTGCTGTGTGGGAGAAGTGAAGAGGGTGCTGCCAGTTTAAATGTGCTCTATGAATAATTTTTCTACAGTGTAAAATACAGATCTATATAGTCTAAACTGGAAGGTAAATACGGCTTAATGAGCTAAATTTCTTTTGCACTGTGTTTAGATAAACTTAAAATGTTCTGACTGTAGGTCTAGGCCGGTCCAGTTAAATGGTGTCTTCACGTCATATTCATTTAACGGGACATGGTATTCTTGGCATTTTACTTTAAGTTGCAAGTTCAGTTTTACTATTGATGTGGTCCAATATCAGTTATTGGTTATTTGAAAACTCATCTGTATTTGTTAAAATGTATTTATTTTATTTTTTTAATTCTTTTTCAGCTGCTGAAGGATTGTTTTTCAAAGTAGAAAAATAAGAAAAGAAAATCATGCAGTGGTGTTTGTCAAGAGGATTCACTTATCTTTTGGGATTGTAGGATTGTTTTTCAAATTGTAATTTATAACTGGCCTGTACAGCTCATCCCTTTCTCCCAGCCTTTTTTAATTTTTTTTTTGCAAATTCTGATTTGGTTTGCAGCGAAACTAGAGTGCAATTTTGTTGTCCTTCTATACAACATTTTTAAAGTCTAGCGCCATCTACTGCGCAGTTGGTTTCCATGTCTTAAATCTAGTCTGCACTGTGCCAAGTTTGAATGTAAGTTACTAGTTAAGTAGGTCCTAGTTAATTTTATGTAAAGTGTAGTCTTTGGGGGACATGGAACAACAATTAACACTTTCCTTGCTTTGTAAATCCTTTACTGCCACACTATATACAAGCAGTAATGAAAGCCATGAAAATCGACTTCACTTAACTTAAAAGTAAATAAAAATGCTGTAGTTTTGTATAGAGGGCTACAGTAAATACTAAAGTCTGCTTAATGATACCTGCCACTGGCTCTGAAATATTTACTACCAAGTAATACAACCTTAGATTTATTACCTGTCCGATATCTACTGCCATGTGGCTGTCTGTCTGTTTCAAACTGTAGTAACATAAGATGGGAGTAAACTTTTTATATAAATTATGGGTTCTTTGTTTAGAAGCATTGATACTGTCCCGGTAATAACTGTACAGGATGACAGTGTGAAAACATTCTGCTTCATTAAGGTTTATTGGATTGCCATGATTGGTTTGCTAGTTTTACTGTGATATAGGATGTACACTGGCCATTGACTGTCTTTGTTGATGCTATACCACTTATCCGTTTTTCATTGCTAAGATTTACATTCCATTTGATGGTGGTTCTATGGAATGCTTAGTTTTATCGACATTCAAAAACCGTGTGTGCTAAGGGGAAAAGGGCTGAATCCTAGCCAAAATCCAGGGGAGCCATCATTAACAAACCATATGGAGGATGACTTTCTCTTTGGGTCGAGATACATTTAATTTATGCAGTGAGATGAGAGAGACCAGCAAGTCGATCAATTAAAATGCTTTGTTTACCTCCATGATGGCGGTTGCAAATCTATATGGCCACCATTTTTCTTGTCTTTACCTCTACGCTGGTGGCATAGAGTTAGTCGCACAAGAGGAGGGGGGGGGAAGAAATCTAGAATGAAACTGAAATAATTAACTTGCTTGCAATTTGATGAACACAATGTAAAGAATTGTATTCTTTATATAGTGCCACCTTTTTTATGTATTTTTTTTTTTTTTTTTTGGACTGGTGCACTTTAATTCTGGAGGAGTTCTAGTCTATGCAGCTATGCTTCTTATTTTGACATACACCTGCTGACCCCAGAATTATCTTATTAGCAGAGGTTAACACTCATCTGACACTCCCAATAAAAAAAAAGTTTGAGTGCAACATCTTTGTATTGTCTATTCATGTTAGTGTCCCTGCATACAACTTTATTTTTCTCTTGATTGGGTTTATACATGATTGGCTGGTTTTAACTGATCTTTCTTACTTTTTTTTTTTTACTTTTTAAATCAACCTCTTTATTTAAGTGTTGCTCATTTCTATTTCGTGTTTTCTTGTATGTGTACATAATGCCATTTATTTGCACTCTACCTCCTTCCTACCAGTTAAGCTTTTTTTTTTTTTTTTTTTTTTATATATAAATGAAGTTGCCTATGAGAGAAATTGTATACTGAAACCTCAGTGGCTATTAAGACTTTTTCTTTTTTTTTTTTTTTTTGTTAAATTTGTTTATGGGAAACTGAATATAATATAAAAGTATTTCCCCTTAAATTGTTTAAAACCACTAGTAATTCTTGATGACTTTACTATACATGTTAATCAACTGGTCAAATTACTTGCTGGATTAAGATAACACTACCAACATGTGGAATTTTGTCTAGGTTTAGGTAGTCACTGTAAATAGTGGCTTGTTGGTTCCCGTTCCCAATATTAGTATGTAAAATATTAAACATGAAACACCTTTTGACCATCTAATATTGAGTGAAAAGGTTAATCATTCGTTTCAAACTGGTTACGAACATCCATGTCAGAAATTAATTTTTGTTGAAGCACTGCACTCGTGTCCTAAGTTCTGGGGAAGGTGACCTTTTTCTCTTTTTTTACACTTATTTATTTCCCCCCTCCCACATTCGCATCTTATGCCATAGTCAAGCTACCATTGTTTGAATAAACCTAGTCCCGTAGGAACCAACCCGTGCTATGTCTCAGCAGTGTATAAACACTACTTGGATCACAAGCATCTGTTATTGAGCTGCCCCAGCGGTTTTAGTTTACAAATGTAGGATAAAGTACAGAACTGTTATGAGCCCTACATTAAAGGGTTCCTGGCTACTGATTGACAGGGCTAAATGTTGCACCATGGTGCTGTTTGCTACTTTGCGTTCTATTCCATTATATCCCCCCTTATTATACACTCCAGTTGAGGAACAATGAAGCTGGTAAGTTTCTGTAATGATCAATACTTGCTGTCACAAAAAGGGCGCTGATAAAATGTAGAGAAGCAAAATGACACAAGATTATAAACACTAATCTGGTTCCTGAGTATTGCAGGTCTTCAGAAATGTACATCTACATATCTCCAGGAACTATATTTAAATGGTTAGGAACATACCAACGCTTGTCATATAATGAAGCAGAATATTTTCGTCCCATGTCTCCCTCCCCCATTTTTATTTTTTATTTTTATTTTATGTAAACCTTGTTAATCTGTTATGGTTAAATAAACCCAACTAGCCTAAAGTCTTCATGGTGAAGTTTTATGTATTTACATATTTTCTAAAAATGCTTTGTTTTGTGGTAACTGCTTTTAGTTTATTTGTATTATTTCAGAAGAAAATCTTGTTTTCAAGTCTTTCATTGGGATTACGTTTGCATAAAGTTTTCAACAATTTTCCTGCCCCACCTCATATTTTTTTATCTTTCATTTTTTTTAAATCTTTAATTCATCATGGCAAAAGCGTTAAAATACAAATTTAGTAAAATCCTATTTATTCATGGTGAGTAAATTATTTACCTAATTAAAAAAAAATACTGACTGGGAACCTTTGAACAGAACCACTTGAGAGCACTGTGAATGACTTGGTACTGCCTGTTGTACATTCACAAAAGTGCGTATGTATCACGCTATAGGTTAGAATGAAATGGCAACAAGACCTCAAACACTGTCCATACAAACACATTTGACATTGGGACAGTTAAAATGTCACTTCAACGTTTCTGCATGCTGTAAATGTATTTGTGTTTTAAAATAAAGATCTCAAATCCTATATACTTTCATATTGTTTACTTGTTTATAGAAGCACTGTTTGAAAACTGTCATTCATGGTAGAAAACTACTATGCCATGTAAGGTGATCCCACTAGAGGCAATAGTTACGTTATAACTAGAAAGTTGTTCTTTGTTCATCTGAAAAGATATTGGAGCATGCAAGGATCAAGCCCAAGGGTAGCTTACGTTCCTGGTCATTATACTGAATACATGTGTAGCCTCTGCAGTTGAATGCCTCCCATGCTGTTGGTGTCCTTCAGCCCAAATCTACTATTTTTTAGAGGTTACAGTGTTCATGAAGTCTACATCTTTGACTGAAAAGTGCATGTAACTGGCCAATATATATTTAAGGTGTAATAAATCCCCATTGCATGAAAGGAACTTGGCAAGCATAATACCCACTACAGCCTGCTGTGCTGGTTATGGTGCTAATACAGCATTGGCGCACCACACAGAGTACTTAAACAAAGATTTAGGATGCTAATGAGGACCCTGCTTGAACAAACTTTAAGGCTTTATTAAAGGTTTGAAGAAATGTGGAAAGTCTGATGGGGGTGGTTGACAGGCTCTTTCATACAAATAATGGCAGCCCTTGAGAAAGTCTGTAGGTGAGAATTTACAGTATAGAAGTGAGTGAGGAAGTGTACAATGAGCAAAGACAAATCCGGATAGTGGCATTCATTATACACTGGAGAGGCAGAGTTCTGGAGAGACCAATTAGGAAGTTGATCCACAGATATTACAAGCTCCTTATTGGTATGTTACATAAGCCATCATGCTGGCAGTGTTTTTTTTATTTTTTTTTGTTTTTTTTATATAAATTCTTTTTTATTTATTTTTTGTCAGTAATAAGGGATACAGAATAAAGAAAGGGGAATGGGTACAGTTCCATGGAAGACAATTGTTTTGGTATCCAAATAAAAGGCCAAAACACACAATTATTAAACTTAAAATCAGCATACAGATAATGTGAACCTCTTTTTAAAACTCTGTGTAGCATGTGTGGTTAGGAACAAAAGGGAGGTTTGAGTAGAGCTGGCTACGTTGTTGCGGGTATTGATGCTAGTACATATCCAGCCCATTTTATAGACCGTTAATTAACTAAAAAAAGAGAATGCACACCAGAAACCATACAAAATCTCTATCTTGGTTTAATAAGTCAATATTAGATTAACAATTTTAATACAACAATAAGTGATAGTGAATAGGCTAAACATAATAACCAACAATAATTATTTATCAAAATTCACAAACCTAATAGGGCGGAAACATGGATCCAAAGGGGAAAAACCCAACGTTTCGGCACCTCCTGGCTGCCTTTATCAAGGGTGTTCTTTTTTTTTTTTTTTTTTTTTTATAGACCATTATTTAAGCAGAGCTAGGGATTAGAGAAATGGGGTAGGAGGAGTAGGACTTTGTCGTGGTGAATTCCTGTTTGCTTGGATGTGTAGCCCCTTTAGAGGGTGGGTAGACAAATTGTGTTACGGTCCTTAACCTCTAGTGTTAGGTCTGTACTTCCTCATCGAATGGCGCCAAAGTGGAAGTTGGTAATTTCCATTGGTTGTGGGAAAAATCAGACTAGTCACGTCTGACCGTGATTGAGCCTAGTGTGTCAGGAATCTGGTGGGAAGGGTTGAGTTGGTGAAGTGGTTGCTGAACAGGTTTCATGTGTGTGGGGGCTGTCGTGTTGGATCATATGTTTTCCATGGGGGGGAGGGTAGTTTTAGAATGTAACTGATTGCCTGGCATCCTGACTGGGTACCTCCGTTTGACGGATGCTCCTAGTGCTTCCCGAGGGCTCCAAGCACTCCACTAGACACCATAACCACCGCAGATCACATGAACCGCCTCAGCTTGGTTGGGATCTCGCCGTCTTCCACCCACTCTGGACCCAAGACCAGGATCCAGCTTCCAGTAGGTAGACCTCTCTTGTAATCCAAAGAGCAGGAACAGCTCTTACAAGAGCTAGTGATTATACTCTGGGTAGTATAGTGATTATAGCAATCCCCTGAGTGTGGTTCTCCAATCCCTCAAACATGAGCCAAGACTTCATGAAGGGTAGAACAAGTCTGTTTAATGTAAGCCAGCATTCACAATTTATACAATTCCTCAGGCCTGAGGCACACCCCCTGGATCTGATGGAACACAGGCACACAAAGGACACAAACCAATCAGAATAATACAATGTCTGATACTCCCACATACAGCACACAAGCCCTCCCCTCTGCCTGGGATATAATTAAAGCAGCAAATACAATAACCTAATTATCCACGGGCAGAAAAACACACCTTTTCCCTAAAGTCTAGAAAACACCCCAAAACATAACATCCCCATAAATCACCCAGATCAGAGCATGGGTTCAAAAGTTTTGTGGAAGTGTCTTTTGACCGACCGCACGCATGATTTCAAACAGTTCCAGAGAATTTGGCTGTGCGGCCGGTCTATTTCCAATGTTAAATTCAGTTCAAATAGACGAACGGCAACCGTTCATGCATATGTCAAGTGCTGTTCGAATTGTCGAACGATGTTAGACTTCAGTCGAAGAATTGAAGTTCAGAGAAGGTAAAGTTTCAGCTGTGTTCGTGCCGTCGCGTGTCCGATTTGAGTTCCATGAACTCGACAACAAAACACAGGTGAACTTGTTCGACTGAATTAAAATGGCCGTCGCCACCACATGTTCGAATGGCGGCCACTTCGATTATGACACTTCAGCTGTATCCGAAGTGCCACTTCAAAGGTGTAATGCTTTTCCCATATAATTTAAAGGGGCAGAAACAGTATTTTAAAATCCAGTATGCCCAAATAAACCCTGTTCCAAATTATGCAAATTATATTTTTCTCATTTACCTAGATAATTGATGTAAATAGCAGTCAGCCTAATTCTCATGTTATCAACTATTAAGAGTACAATTCAAATATTATTGAATAAACCTCCTAATGATAACAGTATTTTTTTTTTAAACATAAAAAACTTACAATGCACTGTTCCAAATTATTACGCACAGTAAGTTTCAAAACACTTTATAGGTTATAAAGAACTGAAAATTGACATTTGTTGTATTTGCAGCATATTTACTGAAATCAAAAGCTATTTCAATCAAACTTATAACAACGTTTTAACTTTTTAAACTTTTTTTTTTAAATTTGTATTTTATTGGAGTTTCCAATTCCAAAAGTATCTGCGTCAAGGTATAAGGTTACAAAAGGTAGGTATAAAACATATAGCATATTTAACATATATATCAAAGCATATTTAGGCTACGACATATCAGTGTGCATTGTGGGCTATGTGTGGTAGTCTCTTGGACCTTGCCCAGTGATTTGCATGTACTAGTAGAGATCGTCGTTAACACTGTATTACATATGCACCAAGGCATACAAATTGGAGCACGTGTGGGCTAAATACTTAAGAACCAAAGAAAAGAAAATGTTACTTGCGCTTTTTCCTTAATCCCTATGTATATTTAGACAAATGGAGGTCATTTAGTTGCTCCAATGGCCATTGGAGGGATGCCCGCCTGCCAACGTCAAGGCAGACCCCCCCTAAGCGGGTCCTAACACTGACCCTTCAGCCTGCTTCCTTGAGCTTCTGGCAAAGATATCTCTAATGAGACAGAAAGGGGTATTTTTTATATACACCCCTTTACTTATTAACCCTTAATGGGGAACACATGGGATGGGTAGCAGCATTGTAACCAGGCTGTGTGATACAAAGTAAATACAAATACAAAAAGAGAAGTCCTGCGCTAAAGCAGCAAGGACTACAACACACATCAGCCCCAATATGTAGTAAAAACCAAAGAAAAGAAAATGTTACTTGCGCTTTTTCCTTAATCCCTATGTATATTTAGACAAATGGAGGTCATTTAGTTGCTCCAATGGCCATTGGAGGGATGCCCGCCTGCCAACGTCCAGGCAGACCCCCCCTAAGCGGGTCCTAACACTGACCCTTCAGCCTGCTTCCTTGAGCTTCTGGCAAAGATATCTCTAATGAGACAGAAAGGGGTATTTTTTATATACACCCCTTTACTTATTAACCCTTAATAGGGAACACGTGGGATGGGTAGCAGCATTGTAACCAGGCTGTGTGATACAAAGTAAATACAAATACAAAAAGAGAAGTCCTGCGCTAAAGCAGCAAGGACTACAACACACATCAGCCCCAATATGTAGTAAAAACCAAAGAAAAGAAAATGTTACTTGCGCTTTTTCCTTAATCCCTATGTATATTTAGACAAATGGAGGTCATTTAGTTGCTCCAATGGCCATTGGAGGGATGCCCGCCTGCCAACGTCAAGGCAGACCCCCCCCTAAGCGGGTCCTAACACTGACCCTTCAGCCTGCTTCCTTGAGCTTCTGGCAAAGATATCTCTAATGAGACAGAAAGGGGTATTTTTTATATACACCCCTTTACTTATTAACCCTTAATAGGGAACACATGGGATGGGTAGCAGCATTGTAACCAGGCTGTGTGATACAAAGTAAATACAAATACAAAAAGAGAAGTCCTGCGCTAAAGCAGCAAGGACTACAACACACATCAGCCCCAATATGTAGTAAAAACCAAAGAAAAGAAAATGTTACTTGCGCTTTTTCCTTAATCCCTATGTATATTTAGACAAATGGAGGTCATTTAGTTGCTCCAATTGCCATTGGAGGGATGCCCGCCTGCCAACGTCAAGGCAGACCCCCCCCTAAGCGGGTCCTAACACTGACCCTTCAGCCTGCTTCCTTGAGCTTCTGGCAAAGATATCTCTAATGAGACAGAAAGGGGTATTTTTTATATACACCCCTTTACTTATTAACCCTTAATAGGGAACACATGGGATGGGTAGCAGCATTGTAACCAGTGTTAGGACCCGCTTAGGGGGGGTCTGCCTTGACGTTGGCAGGCGGGCATCCCTCCAATGGCCATTGGAGCAACTAAATGACCTCCATTTGTCTAAATATACATAGGGATTAAGGAAAAAGCGCAAGTAACATTTTCTTTTCTTTGGTTTTTACTACATATTGGGGCTGATGTGTGTTGTAGTCCTTGCTGCTTTAGCGCAGGACTTCTCTTTTTGTATTTGTATTTACTTTGTATCACACAGCCTGGTTACAATGCTGCTACCCATCCCATGTGTTCCCTATTAAGGGTTAATAAGTAAAGGGGTGTATATAAAAAATACCCCTTTCTGTCTCATTAGAGATATCTTTGCCAGAAGCTCAAGGAAGCAGGCTGAAGGGTCAGTGTTAGGACCCGCTTAGGGGGGGTCTGCCTTGACGTTGGCAGGCGGGCATCCCTCCAATGGCCATTGGAGCAACTAAATGACCTCCATTTGTCTAAATATACATAGGGATTAAGGAAAAAGCGCAAGTAACATTTTCTTTTCTTTGGTTTTTACTACATATTGGGGCTGATGTGTGTTGTAGTCCTTGCTGCTTTAGCGCAGGACTTCTCTTTTTGTATTTGTAAATACTTAAGAACTAAGAAGGTAAGCTGCTACCCTTATGTGTGGTCTCTTCAAAAGACAGTCCCGTTGGGTGTGGTGTGTGGTAAAATATGATAAACTATGTGTCAAGGCATAAGGTGACAAGGTTAGATATGTAACATAAACAACATATAATCCAGACAACTCATATATCAATACATAAGTAGGTAGCGACATATCAGTGTGCAATGCGGCCTATACATGTTAGCTTCTAGGACTCTGCTCAGTAGCAGGCATGTAAGTGTAGAGAAAACCATTAACTCTGTAGTACACGTGCACTAAGGAATATAAACAGGTGAACTAAATGCTTAAGAACCAAAAAGGAGAATTGCTCCCAGTATGTGTGGTCTCTTCAAAAGACAGTCTCGTTGGGTGAGGTGTGTGATACTCCTAGTACTAGCATATAACATAAAACACTTAACTGAAAGGTATCAAGTAACTTAAAGATAAATAGACTTTCTCTGGTTGGGGGCTAAGATGTGGTCAGTGTGTGGCTGCATTTGCCGTTAACTTTATTATGTGTTTATATTTATGGACTGTGGAATGTTGGGCAGCTATTATGACTCGTTGTCAGGTAGCTAGTGGTCTTAGAGGACCGCTGTGAGTGAGGTGTAGCTACAGGAGACGTGGTTTAGCCAGGGGTCGAGCTTGTGGGTTTAATGGGTGAATTCTGGTGAGTCCCTGTGTGCCTATCCCTGGCTTCTGGACTTTCGCTGGTATTATTGAGGTAGCTGTCGGTTTTTGGAGGAGAGTCTCTTTGTTCTCAGGAGATGAGAGGGTAAGTATGTCGTTACCCTGTGCAACTAGCAGAGAGCCGTCCACTCCCCACCGATATCTGATCCGCGCATCTCTCAGCTGTCTGGCCACCGGTATCAGCTGTCTCTTGACTGCAAGGACGGCAAAAGGGAGGTCTCCGTATATGGCTATTTCACAGCCTTCAAAGTGGATGGTGCCCAGCTCTCTCGATTTGGCCATGATTGCGGATCGGGTTATAATGTCTCTGGTCGCGGCAATCACGTCTCTTGGGGCATCCGCAGGGGCAGCTGCCGATTTGCGGACCCGGAACGCTGATGGTAGTGTTTCTGAGCTCGTATTGCCTCCTATGCCTAGCGAAGCCATGAAGCGTCGAAGGAAGGGCAGTACGGCGTCCCCCTCAATATGCTCCGGAATGCCGCGGAGGCGGATGTTCCTCCTTCTGTGTCTGGACTGCATCACTAACTTCGACTTGGTAAGTTTCTGTACTTGGTCTGTTAGTGCTTGCAGCTTGTTGTGAGTCTCTTGCAAACTCTGGGCGCTAGTTGCTTCTTTAGTTTCGAGCGCTGCGACCCGTTGTTTGAGGGTCCCTATTTCCGTGCGTGTGTCTAAGAGGTCAGCCTTCCACACCCGCCGCATATCCAGCAGGAGATTTTTAATGTCTCTCTTTGTTGCCGGTGAGGAGTCCCCCTCTGACTCTGACTCATCAGAGGGGGTCTCCCCCGACTGTGTGGTCTGGGCATCTTCCTCCTCTTGGTAATTCTCCAAGGCTTCATCCTCGCTAGGCGGGTCGGGCGCCATCTTGGCTTGGGCCCGCGGTGTAGGCCTCTCAAAGGATAATCTAATATCTTGCATTTTTGGAGCCTCTGGATGGCGAGGTTTTTTGTTTTTTCGCCCCATATTACCTTCCGTGTGAGGGCGGTTGGCTCTCAATGTGTTAAGGTTTTTTTTTTCGGTGATTAAAGCGGCTTTTTCTGTTATCTGGGACAGAGCTCTGTGTAAACACGTCTTCCCTGTTGCTCGGTTGGCCACGCCCCCACCCTTTTTAAACATTTTAACAGGTCACGTTACATTTTAACATAGGACCCCTTATTTGATAGCAGCTTCACAAGTCTTGCATCCATTGAACTTGTGAGTTTTTGGACAGTTTCTGCTTGAATTTGTTTGCAAGATATCAGAATAGCCTCCCAGAGCTGCTTTTTGGATGTAAACTGCCTCCCACCCTCATAGATCTTTTGCTTGAGGATGCTCCAAAGGTTCTCAATAGGATTGAGGTCAGGGGAGGATGGAGGCCACACCATGACTTTCTCTCCTTTTATCCCCATAGCAGCCATTGATGCAGAGGTATTCTTTGCAGAATGAGATGGTGCATTGTCATGCATGAAGATGATTTTATTACGTAAAACATAGTTCTTCCTTCTGTACCAGGGAAGAAAGTGGTCATTCAGAAACTCCACATACTTTGCAGAGGTCATCTTTACACCTTCAGGGACCCTAAAGGGGCCGACCAGCCCATGATTCCGGCCCAAAACATGATTCCACCACCGCCTTGCTGACGTCTGAGCCTTGTTGGAACATGGTGGCCGTCCACCAACCATCCACTACTCTATCCATCTGGACCATCCAGGGTTACACGGCACTCATCAGTGAACAGGACTGTTTGAAAATTAGTCTTCATGTATTTTTCTGCCCAATGCAGATGTTTCTGCTTGTGAGCATTGGTTAGTGGTGGCCGAATAGAAGGTTTATGCACGGTTGAAAGACACTGGAGGACTCTACACCTTGATGTCTGTGGGACTCCAGAGGCACCAGCAGCTTCAAATATCTGTTTGCTGCTATGTAATGGTATTTTAGCAGCTGTACCTTTATCTGCACAAACCCGTCTGTACTCTGAATCAGCCACAAATCTCTTAATAGTGCGATGATCACGCTTAAGTTTTCGTGAAATATCTAATGTTTTCATACCTTGTCTAAGGCATTGAACTATTTCACTCTTTTCGGCAGCAGAGAGATCCTTTTTCTTCTCCATATTGCATGAAAATGGCACTCTGCTTAATAATGTGGAACACCCTCCTTTAGTAGTTTTTCCTTAAATTGAGCTCACCTGGCAATCTAATTATCACAGGTGTCAGAGATTGTTTTCAGTGATCAAAAGAGCCCTGAGACACAATGCCATCCATGAGTTAAACTGAATAACAAAATATTTAACCCCTTAACGACTGAGGACGGTTCAGGACCGTCATCGGCATTTTTGCATTGCCGACCGCTGACGGTCCTGAACCGTCCTAACGGTGCAATGTACTTACCCGATCGCCGTCGTTCCCCTGGCGGCGATCGGCGGTGCTCCCGGCGTGGGGAGAATGCCTGCAGCCCAGACAGTCTCCCCATGGCGGATTAGGACCCCTGTGGCCATGTGATCGCTCAACAGGGCGACCACATGGTCACAATAGATGTCCATGTGTCTGCCTGCAGGGGGACTGTCTGTGCTGACAGGCAGTCTCCCTGCTAGTGTAAAATCATAAACAAAATTAAAGTTAAAGTTAATAAAAAAAAAAAATAATTATATGTGTATATATGATATATAGACATCTATTATACCTATATAATATACGTCTATATATCATATATATATATATATATGTCATACTAAGTGTATTTTTATATTAATATGTACATATATTAATATAAAAATACACTTATAATTAAATTACACATATGTATATATAATATATATAATAACTATATATATTGTGTATATATATTATTATAAAATACAAATAAGTAAATTAAATTAAAAAAATTAAAAATATTTTTTAAAAAAAAATTACATATCTATATGAAATTTTATTCTAACTGTATTTTGATATTAAAATATATATATTTATATCAAAATACACTTAGAATGAAATTGTATATATATCTGTGTATATATAAATAAATAAAAATACGAAATATACATGTCCATATACAAAATTACATAAATAATTATATAAATATACACGTAGACTTCAAATATATAAATATGCATATATATTTAAATTCTACGTGCGTATTTATGTAATATTTTTACATAATTAAGTAATTTTATTAATTGCAATTTGAGGGACCTGCCTGCCAACCCAGGCCGAAATTCCAGAGAATTTAATTTGCTAGCACTGTATTTTACCCTGTAACTTTCTATGACACCCTAAAACCTGTACATGGGGGTACCGTTTTACTCGGGAGACTTCACTGAACACAAATAATAGTGATTCAAAACAGTAAAACCTATCACAGCGATGATATTGTCAGTGAAAGTGACTTTGTTTCGCATTTTTCACACACAAACAGCACTTTTACTGATGATATAATTGTTGTGATATGTTTTCCTGTTTTGAAACACTAATATTTGTGTTCAATAAAGTCTCCCGAGTATAACAGTACCCCCCATGTACAGATTTTATAGCGTTTTTGAAAGTTAAAGGGTCAAATATATGGGTCAAATATTTTTACGTTTAAAATGGCCAGGTTGATTATGTTGCCTTTGAGAGCGTTTGGTAGCCCAGGAATGAGAATTACCCCCATGATGGCATACCATTTGCAAAAGAAGACAACAAAAGGTATTGCAAATGGGGTATGTCCAGTCAGGGCCGCCATCAGGGCATGACAACCATAACAGTTGTCACGGGCCCGGCGGCCCTGGGGGGCCCGGCCGTCCGGGCCCCACGTGTGGGGCCCATCTGGTGGCCCACACACTTAGGGCCACCCGATGAGCCCCCTCCTTCAGGGGCCCGGTCAGCGCTGTGACCGTTGTATAGCGCGACCGGGCCCCTTTAAAAAAAAAAAAAAAAAAAAAGCAGCCGCAAGTGCTGCTGGGAGGAAGTGCTCACTTCCTCCCAGCTCACTCCGCGCGGGAGGAGCGCGCCCGCCCGCCCAGCAGTGAAGAGGGAGAGCCCGGCAATGAAGAGGGAGCAGCGCCGACTCCCATCATCCCCAGCCACCCTCCTGCAAAGAAAAGGTAAGAGACAGGAGGGTGGCTGGAAAATGAGCTGTGTGTGCATGTATGCATGTATGTATGTATGTCTGTGTCTGTCTGTATGTGTGTATGTGTGTGTGTCTGTCTGTATGTATGTCTGTGTCTGTCTGTATGTATGTCTGTGTCTGTATGCATGTATGTGTATGTCTGTCTGTATGTATGTGTGTCTGTATGTGTGTGTGTCTGTATGCATGTATGTGTATGTCTGTCTGTATGTGTGTGTGTCTGTATGTATGCATGTATGTGTATGTATGTGTGTCTGTCTGTCTGTATGCATGTCTGTGTGTCTGTATGTCTGTCTGCATGTCTGTGTGTCTGTATGCATGTATGTGTGTGTCTGCATGCATGTATGTGTATGTCTGTATGTATGTATGTATGTATGTATGCATGTCTGTGTATGTCTGTCTGTCTGAATGTATGTCTGTCTGAATGTATGCATGTATGTATGTCTGTCTGTATGTGTATGTCTGTATGCATGTATGTCTATGTATGTATGTATGTCTGTCTGCATGCATGTCTGTCTGTATGTCTATGTCTGTCTGTATGCATGTATGTCTGTGTGTCTGGATGCATGTATGTGTATGTCTGTCTGTGTATGTATGTCTGTCTGCATGCATGTATGTCTGTCTGGATGCATGCATGTCTATCTGTATGTCTATGTCTGTCTGTATGCATGTATGTCTGTGTGTCTGGATGCATGTATGTGTATGTATGTCTGTCTGCATGCATGTATGTCTGTCTGCATGCATGTATGTCTGTCCGTATGTCTATGTGTGTATGTCTGTATGTATGTCTGTGTGTATGTCTATGTATGTATGTCTGTCTGTATGTATGTATATGTCTGTATGTCTGGATGCATGTCTGTGTGTATGTCTATGTCTGTCTGACTGCATGCATGTATGTCTACGTATGTATGTCTGTCTATGTATGTTTGTGTATGTCTGTATGCATGCATGTATGTCTGTATGTATGTATGTCTATGTATGTGTATATGTATGTCTGTATGTCATTATGTATGTCTGTATGTCAGTATGAATGTATGTCTGCATATTATTATGAACGTAGGTCTGTGTGTATGGATGTCTGTATGCATGTATGTCTTTCAGTATGTCTGTATGCCATTATGAATGTATGTGTGTATGGATGTCAGTGTCTGTATGTATGAATGTGTGTGTGTGTGTATGTATGTATGTCGGTGTCTGTATGTAGGTATGTGTGTCTGTCTGTCACTATGTATGCCTGTGTGTATGTCTCAGTATGTGTGTGTCAGTATGTATGCCTGTATGCGTGTATGTCTGTTTCAGTATGTGTGTCTGTTAGTATGTATCTGTGTCCTTTTGTATCAGTTTGTGCGTTTGTGTCTGTGTGTGGACCCAGTGGGCGGTATTTGGAGGCGGGCCCCAGGGGGCCCAGACCCTGAGCTGAGTTAGGGGCCCCAAAATTTCTGGTGGCGGCCCTGTGTCCAGTCTTTCTTAGTAGCCACTTAGTCACAAACACTGGCCAAAATTAGCTTTCAATTTAGTTTTTTAGTTTTTTCACACAGAAAACAAATATGAACGCTAACTTTGGCCAGTGTTTGCGACTAGGTGGCTACTAAAAAAGACTGGACATACCCTATATTGAATACCCTGGTTTGTCTACTTTAAAAAAAAATATGTACATGTGGGGTGTTGTTCAGAGACTTTTGGCAGATAATAGTGTTACAATGTCACTATTGATAAATTTGAAAGAATATTTGTTTTGAAATCGCAATATCCTACTTGTACCTATAACCCTATAACTTGCAAAAAAAAAGCAGGTAAACTCAGGACAATATTTTTAATCTATTTAGCAGTTTTTTTTATTCGCTTTTGTAGATGAGTAAAAGATTTTTCAAGTAAAAGTAAAAAAAACGTATTTTTTTAAATTTTTCATCATATTTGTTTGTTTTTTAAAATTAAATTACATGAGATTATATAAATAATGGTATGTAAAGAAAGCCTTTTTTGTCCTGAAAACAATATATAATTTGTATAGGAACAGTAAATGAGAGAGCGGAAAATTACAGCTAAACACAAACACCACAAAAGTGTAAAAAGAGGCCTGGTCGCAAATGTACAACATCGCAAAAACTGTCCAGTCCTTAAGGGGTTAATCTTTGTGACACTTAAATAGAATTTGCATAATAATTTGGAACAGGGTGTAGAGCTTTTAAAGGGCCATACATCCCAGGGGCCATAGTCACAGGGCAAGAGGCTGGCAAGCAGGCCTCTCCAAATCCAAGTGACGAAAGGTACTTTCATCACATAGGGATTGGGGAGGAGGTGGAGTTCTGGGTAGAGGAGAGGAGAAGAAAAGGCGGGTAGGAGTCGAGGGGCGTAGAGTGGGAAGAAAAGGAGAGGTAGACTGGGTAGTGGTGGGATAAAATCCCCGGGGGTGCGGCTGCATACCCCCAGCTCCCCCTTACAAGCTGTGGTTGTGATACAGGGGTCCCAGATTTTATGGAAGTGTTTTGTTTCGTGGGTTATAGCTGATAGCTTATCCATTTCCATTGTCTCGGCTGTCTTGCGAAGCATTACCGCAAGGGAGGGATTGGTGTGGTTTTCCCATTGTTCCACGATTGTGCGTCTGGCGGCTAGTGCGCGCCTCAATCTAATGGGTGTGAGGTACCACTGGAGCATTGTTTTGTAGGCCTGTTCCTTATGATTAACGCAGATTGTGAGCGCAGCCATGGCTTTCCAGATGTTGGCCCAGTCGTAGGGGTCTTCCGGTGGGCCTATGTCTCTTTCCCATTTTCGAAGTATAAGTAGGGGCGTCTACCGGGGAATTTGAGTTTAGGAGGGAGTATATCATAGAGATTTGTCCCTTTTGGACGGGTGCTTGCATACAGGCTCTTAAAAATGGTGTGAGTGCAGTGGTTGCTGCATCTCTGAAATATGGTTAGTTAAGGAAGCTGCACAGTTGTATATAGTGGAAATGATCAAAAGTGGTCAGTGGCACCCTTCTGGGGAGGTCTGGGAATTGCGTCGTTGATTGTGAATGTAGTGAAAAATTCTTAGCAGCCCATTATTCTCGAAGTGCATGAAGTTTTGTGGTGACATGCCTGGGGTGAATGGTTTTGTTGCGTAAGATTTAAGTAAGCGGAGAGGGGGTATTTACTAGTGAGTGTCATGGGAGCAGTCTATCCCAGAGTTGGAAAGGGGTATTTGGAGCAGAGGTTGTTAATGGGGTGCCTGGTCTGTCTTTTTTGGGGTGCCAGAAGAGTGATGGGAGATCCCTTCCCATGAGATCATGTTCGAGATTGACCCAAAGTTTCATGCCTGCTGGTGCGTGTAGGTTCTGAACTTGCGCTAGTAGAGAGGCCTGGAAATAGTGGTAAAGATTCGGGTGGCCCAGAACACCTGCTCTAGTAGTTATATACATCGTGGACCTTTTGATTCTCTTCTTTTTGCCTGCCCAAACAAAATTATCTATTTTTGTTTGGAGCAGTTTGAAGTCTTGTTTTGAGATGTGGACAGGAAGGGCTTGGAATAGGTAAAGGAAACTCGGGAGAAGTTTCATTTTTATGGTGGCAATTCTGTCAAACCATTATATGGACATTGGTTTCCACCTCTGTAGATCATCATGTGCTTGTTGGAGTGGTGGTGAGTAGTTCAAGGCATATGTTTTGGATAGATCGATTGGGAGGTGGGTTCCAAGACAGTGGATGCTTTTAGTGTAGTATTTGAAAGGGTAGGTTTGGGGAAAATGGTTTAGGGACATTTGTAGGATGCCTAGCGGGAGACATTCCGTTTTATCCAGGTTTAGTTTGTACCCCGAGAGGTTAGCATATTAGTCTAGGATCTGAAGTAAAGGGGGTAAGGAACGGCAGGGGTCCGTGATGGTGTGGAGAATGTCGTCCGCATAAGCCGCAGTTTCGTCGTTCCTAACCTTGATCCTGGTAATTGTCGGGGTGGTTCTTCGTTTCTGGAGAAGGAGTTCTAGAGATAAGGCAAAATAAAAGGGGGACAGCGGGCAGCCCTGCCGTATTCCATTGTGTATGGTGAATTCTGGTGCGTGTGCGTTAGGGATGAGGAGGGTAGCTGTTGGTTCATCATTGAAGTGCCTTGATGAAGGAGTTTGGGAAGTGGAATTTTCGTAGAAAAAAAAGAGAAAAGGCCAGAGTAGGTGGTCATACACCATTGAGAGGAGGAGTGGACTTTGTCTGTGTTGGACTACCCAAATCAGGTCTAGTGTGCGTCTGGTGTTGTTGCATGCTTGGCGTGTAGGGATAAAACCTACTTGGTCAGGATGTATGAGTTTAGGAAGGAAGGGTTGAATGCGGTTGGCTAGCAATTTTGTAAATATTTTAGAGTTTATGTTTAGAAGTGATATGAGTCGGTAGTGTCCCAGATCTAGGTGTTTTTTATTCAGTTTGGGGTTAAGGCAAATGTTTGTTCTAAGCATTTCATTTGGTAAGGGGTCCCCCTGCAGGAGGGAGTTGCATAGCTTGGTAAGGTGGGGTGTTAGGGTGTTAGAGAATGTTTAAAAGTAAGAACAGGAAAAGCCGCCTGGGCATTTATTGGGTTTCATTGTTTTCACTGTAGCTGCTATTTCTTCCTCTGTAATTGGGGTTGAGAGCCTCTCTATCGCTCCATCCAGGGCCGGATTTTCCTATAGGCTAACTAGGCTTCAGCCTAGGGCCTCAAGATCAAGAGGGGCCTACATTCAAATTGTTAGCAAAATTAAAATTACACTATTCTAAAAACAGTGAACACTAAAACACTGAACCGAAAATAAGGAGAAATTCTACGCATATGGTATGACCAGTGGCGTACTAAGGGGGGGGGCGGGGGGAGCAGTCCGCCCTGGGTGCCACTTACCAGTGGGGTGCCCGGGGCAGACTGCAATGCCCCTCCTGCCGCGATCGCCGAGACCGGTGGTCTGCAGCTCCGCAATGTGTAGAGCTGCAGACCATGGATCTCGCGTGCACTGCCCAATCAGAGCGTTGCCGCGGGTTACCACGGCAACACTCTGATTGGGTCTCGCGAGATCCATGGTCTGCAGCTCTGCGGAGCTGCAGACCGGAAATGAGGGCCACCGGACCACCAGGGACCCCACTGGACCACCAGGGATTTAAGGCAATTTTTTTTGTCACCCCCCCTCTCCTCATCACCCCCCTCCCTCTCACAATCACCCCCCCCTCTCCTCATCACCCCCCTCCCTCTCACAATCACCCCCCCTCTCCTCATCTCGACTTTTTATTTATTTATTATCCGTGCCACATTTTTTATAAAGGTTAGTACCAATCACAACATGTTTCATTTAACATATTGATATATGTCACAGTAATGATGTATTTTATTGTCTCTCGTGTAATTTACAAACTTAAAAATGGGAGGTGAAAGGGCCTCATAAGTGGAATAACCTAGGGCCTCTTTTCATCTAAATCCGGCCTTGGCTCCATCCCTTAACCAGGGGAGGGGGGATCTCTCTGAGATATGACTCTATGGCTGCTTGGAAGTGTGGCTGACTCTGGCGTGTGTCTGGGTTGTGGTCATACAGGGAGGAGAAGTATTTTGTAAAGACTAAGGCAATATTATTGGGGTCGTCGTATATGTGCCCGTCAGGCGAAGAGATTTTATCTATGTGTTTGGCTAGAGTCTTGTGGCGGAGTTTACAGGCAAGAAGGGTGTCTGCCTTGTTGGACTTTTCATAATATAGTTGTTGGGTCCATTGAAGGGCTTTCTGAGTGTCTTTAGCCATAACGTTTTTTTTTTTAAATTTGACAATTTTTATTTTTGTCGAAGCGCATGGTTGGGGTACAGAAGAGAAGTTCGAGGAGGAAGGGGGAGGACGGGAACAGCAATTTTATGCAGTATTCATACAATGTGAGCCAAGTTCATACAATGTGAGCAAGTCATCAATAAATTTTAACATATTAGACAGTTTGTGTCGTGTCGCGTCTGCAGGCTGATACATCTTGTATATATCATTGGTGGGTTGCGTTGTGTGTTGCTCCATATCCTGTACATCTTGGCATAAACAATTTGATGTGAGGATTTGCGAAAAGCTATGGGTTATACTCTCTCGGGAGTCGGCACGCTTGTGGGCGTTTTGGGTGGTGGAGCTATCCTGGTTGGTGATGTTAGTTGGTCTATCACACGGCTCCAGTGAGCCTGCTTGCGGCCTGGATAGTGATTTGTCGTGCACTGGGGGGACACATTACTTTGCTCCGGGGCTGCTTGCGTATGTTCTCTTTATGTTATGCTGTTCTAGTGAAAGAGAATGGTGGGTGGGGAGGGGGGGGGAAGAGGGGGATAGGAGACGTTGGCCTGCTCGTGGGTGTGTGTGTGTAAGGTTCGGCTTCTTCGAGCCATAGTGTAGTGCGGGGTTGTGCTGCGTCGTGGAGCCTATATTCTGTGTGTGTAGTATTGGAAGCTGGTGCTAGCGTGGGCCTGGTTTGTGTTTATCCCATAGTTCCCATGCTGTGGACCAGTATGTTGCCTTTGGCCCTGTTCGCCTTGCCATCAATTCGTATTGTTTGGTTGTGTCAATCGCGCTGATTCATTGTTCTATTGTGGGTGGGCTTGTTTGTTTCCATCTTCTACTTATAGTTGCCAGGGCTGCAATGATAATGTGGTATAGTAAATATCTATGGCTGTTACGTAATTTTGGCGGCAGTAGGAGAAGCAGGAAGGTTTCAGGTTTGAGTGAGAGTTGTATTTTGGAACATTGGGCTGCGAGTTTTGCCACTTCTTGCCAGTATGTTGTGAGCCCTGGGCAGTGCCACCAGGTGTGAATCATAGTGCCCTTGTCCATTTGGCACCTCCAGCATATGTTAGGAAAGCTGTGTTTTAGGCGTGTGGGTACTTGATACCACCTATAGAGTATTTTGCGGGAGAGTTCTATATGGGTGTTGCAGCGGGTGAGTTGTTTGTGTGCTCTAAAAATGCTTTGCCATTGTTCTTTTAAGAGTGAGTGTTTAATGTATTTTTCCCACGCTGCTTTAAAGGAGAAGGGTGGTTGCGTAAGCTGTCCATGTTCTGAGGCGTAGATCAAGGTGATTAGTTTTTTCGCCGGTTTAATTTTCAGGCAGATCTTTTCCACTTCCAGTATGGGTGACTCTGGGGAGGGTGTCGTGAGGTTCTTTGTTTGCTTATTGAACCATGCTTGCAAATGTCGATATAAGAAGGTGGCTGTTGCTGGTAGTTGTTTAAGTTGGGTGTTTGCCTTGAGTTGTGACAGGGTTTGTACGCCATGTCTGTTCCATATTTTGTATTTGAAGTCTGTGATGATTGCGCTTAGTGCTTCTAACGGGAGAGCAGGGGATATTTTTGTCGTCAGACCTATTTTTTTACGGTACTCGTCCCACATTATGAGGGCCAACACCGTTGTCGGAAGTAATTGTTTGGTGTTTGGGCGATCGCCGGCATGGAGAGCCCTCTTGCATAGTTCGTCTCTATTTCGGCCCAGGCCATAGTATGTTTGTGTTGGAACGTTGTCAGTAAAGGGCCAATCTGAGCTGCTCGGTAATATCCTCTTACATCGGGCATTCCCATCCCGCCATGGATGAAAAGACTTTGCATGGTGGTTCGTGCTACTCTGGGTTTAGCGTTTTCCCAGACGTAGGTGTTTATTTGTTCTTGTAATTCCGAAAGGTATTTCGTTGGGAGCATGAGTGGAAGAGTCCTGAAGAGGTATTGTATCTTTGGGAGTATCATCATCTTTACCGAGGCGATTCTTCCCATGCATGAAATGTATTTCCCCTTCCAATTCTGCATGATGGATTTAATTTCACCTAGGAGCTTTGTGTAGTTCGCTTTAAATATAGTGGTGGGGGTAGGTGTGAAATTAACCCCTAGGAATTTTATGTAATCTTGTCTCCATTCATAGCGAAATTTTGATTTTAGGGTTTTCAAGTCATGGGACGGGATATTTATACTCAGGGCCTGCGTTTTAGCTATATTTATTTTGTAGTAAGAGCATCTGCTATACTGGGTTAATATTTTGTGAAAGTGCGGCATGGATATATGCGGTTTCTCTAGCGACAACAAAATTTTGTCCGCAAATAGTGTCATTTTGTAGGTTTGGCCCTTTATGTGTGTCCCGTGTATATTTGGGTCTTCTCGAATCATTTGGGTTAAGGGTTCTTATGTTCTATCCCATGAGACGTGCTGTATAAATGTATAGTATCGGGGAGAGTGGGCATCCCTGACGTGTGAACCGTTAGAGATGGTGAAGGGTTTGGATATGAAGCCTCCGTTTGTTACTCGTGCTGTAGGGGAAGAATAAAGCGCACTGATAAGTGCTAGGAAGTTGGGCGGGAAGTCAAATTTCTGTAGGACCGCCCATAGGAATGGCCAGTGGAGCCTGTCAAATGCTTTTTCAGCATCCAGTGAGAGCAGGACATTTGGGGCCTTGCTCTCGCGCATCCCATAAAGGAGATCTAGTACCTTTCTTGTGCCATCAGCACATTGTCTGCCCTCAACAAACCCCACTTGGTCCCCACAGATTAGCCTGGGAATTATGGGTGACAGCCTGTTCGCAAAAGCCATAAGTTTAATGTCAGTGTTCAGGAGGGAGATAGGTCTAAGATTTTTGCTTCTGTTTGGGGGTTTCCCTGGTTTTGGTAGGGTGGCCACATGTGCCATTAGTATCTCTGTTGGCAGGGTCCCTGACTTGAGCGTGTGGTTGGTCAGTTTAGTTAGGTATGGGGCTAGAATGGGAGCAAATTTTTTGTAATATGTGTTGGGTAGCCCATCTGGGCCAGGAGATATCCCCACGGGTAGAGCCTGTATTGCGTCCATTATTTCCTGTGTTGACACTGGGCGTTCTAGGGATTGTTTGTGTGTTGAGGTTAGTGTGGGTAGTGTCGTTTGCTGGAGAAATTCTGTAATTTCCCTATCGGTGGGTTGATGCAATGTGGTGTCAGCGTTTAAATTGTACAAAGTTTGGTTTCGTTTATTCGTTTATTCGTTATTAGTTTCGTCATCGTTTATTTCTTGTGGGTTGTGGATTTTCCCTCCCGTGTTGGTCATCAGATACAGGATTTTCGAGTTTGCCTGTCTCTGCCAGAGGAGTGTTGCCAAATGTTTCCCTGCTTTATTTCCTTGTGTGTATGTCTTCATCTTTAGTTTTGTCAGAATGTGTGCCATCTTGTTGAGAGACATCGTGTTGATTTGCTTGTTGATCGGCTATTGATTTGGTAAGTTCTTCTAATGGATTCAGGATGTGTTTGTTAGTTGTATCGCGCAGTTTCCTGAGAAGGTCTGTGTATTCTCGTTCTTGCTGTATTTTAAGATATGATGCTTGGCTTATAAGTAATCCTCTAATAACAGGTTTGTGAGCTTGCCATAGTGTCGCAGCTGTTATTTCTGAGGAGTCGTTTAGCTCAAAGTAGGTTCTCAAATTGTCTGCGAGTTTGGTGGTGAATTCGGTATTATGTAGCAGAGTGTCGTTAAGGTGCCACGGTGGTCTTCCCCCTGTGTTGATATCGGTCTTGCATGTTCATTGTGATTGGGGCATGGTCTGACTATATTATACTTCCTATGGAGCAGTCTGTGATGTTTGGGAGAAGAGTTGCGGAGGTCATGATATAGTCGATCCTAGAGTAGGTTTTATGGACTTGCAAGTAGAAAGTGTATTCTCTTCCATTTGGGTTGCGTGTTCTCCATACGTCGTATGAGCCGTGTTCATGAGTTAGTTTTGTGAGCGCCTTGTTGGTTGGCTTCACTTGGGTGTGTCTGGCGGAGCTGGTCGGTGTCGTGGAGTCCATATGGGAGTTCATGGTGTGGTTAAAGTCCCCGCATATGATTGTGGGCGTGGTTGCCTGTGTCGGTAGTTTGGCAAGGACCTGTAAAAAATTTCTTTGTTGGTCATTCGGGCTATATAGGCATACTAAGAGAAGTGGTAAGTCGTTTAGTATGCAGTGTAAAATCAGGAATCGTCCCTGGCTATCCTTTTTTATTTGTAGCAGCTCTACCGTTAGGGATTTATGCAGAAGTATAGAGACTCCTCTTGATTTGGTTGAATGAGTGGCGTGGTATTGTGTGGAGTAGTCTTGGAGGGCAAACGAGGGGATTCGATTTGTGGCGAAGTGCGTTTCTTGGAGACACACTATGTCTGCTTTATGGTCTTTTAGTAGTATTCTCCTTTTATGTGGTGTGTTGAGACCCTTTGTGTTATGGGAGTAAAATGTCATTTTGTACGGTGTGTGTGGGGTCCAGTCGTCTCCTACCAATGATTGATGGTAAGGGCGGGGAGGAATAGGGTTGGGTAGTGCTTGGGTGGGGGTCTGCAGTAGGTGGTGCTAGAGTTACAGTAGACCTTAGTTGGTCTGGTACGCTATCTGTACCATGGGGGATTGGAATATAAACTTCCAAGCTGGTGGCTTTTTGGGCTCTGCTGTGAAAAAATGTGGTGGAGCTGACTCACATTGTGCTCGGTGAAGTCAAGTGTGGGTTAAACTGTTTCAACATAGTAGAAAAAATTTCGTAGAGTTGCAATGCAATAAAGGTCTTCTCAACATGTTGGTTAATAATAAACATACAACATTATTTACAGCAGGAAAACGTACATTGCCTTCGATATGGAATACCCTATGGTGGCAGGTTATATTTTGTGCAGCAACGCTATAGGGGGCAGCTATGTGCTGGTGGTCAATTCCTCTCCGTTTCTTATGGTCCCTAGGTGGAGGGTGTTGTGTAAGCATGGGTTGGTTGCTCTCTCGGCTTTCTCAATTGGTGACTTCCATCCTGGTCTGTTCTAATTAAATATCCCACCTTCCGTCCGGATTGGAGGAAACAAGCCACATCCCAACCAATCATGGAAGTTTCCATGGGGGAGTGTGAAGAAATGCAGCTGAAAGTATTCTATCCCTTATTGGTGACGTCATCGCGCACGCACGTATATTCGAGCGCGTGACGTCACTTCCGGGAATCTGAATAGTCTCTATTTGTCCCACTGTTCGATGATGTCTCCCTCCCGGTCACGTGGGGTCCGGCATCACTTCCTGTGATGTAAATTCGTCAGGTTTCCACATATACAGAGGGTAATTTCGCCATTTTGTTAGAGGGCAAAATGCTGGCAATAGTATGTCCATAATTATGTCCACATTAATGTCCATATTCTTCCTTTATTCTGATATGCTCATATTAGAGCATTATAGAGACATAGATAAAGAGATACAGATTATTAGTAAATACCAAATACATTAAAAATCACTATAGCATCACCACCAAAAAGCAACCCAAAAGCTGTGCAAAAAAGAGGGTCTTTATATAATGGTTAATATGATGATTTATCAACCTCAATTTATAAGAATAAAATCCTATAAAAATAAGAATTAGAAATAAATAATAAAAATATGATAGGTCAATAAAAGGTTATTGTTATAAAAATATGACCAATATTCATAAAAAAACTTAGATTTTAAACATTGTAAATCAGAAAGAATACAAATGTTTGAATATACAACATCCTAAAGTTCCTGTATTTTACTATTTACCTAAGATACATAAAAATAAAGATAAACCTCCCGGAAGACCTATAGTTTCCGGGATAGGCTCAATTTCTAGTAAATTGTCTCAATATATCGACAGATGCTTACAGCCCATTGTCTGTACATGCCCTAGCTACCTCAAAGATACTATCAACATTTTGCAAGTAATTAGAGATATAGAATGGAAAGACAATTACTACCTCGTAACTGCAGATGTAAATTCTCTATACACAATAATTTCTCATACGAGAGGGTGCAATGCAACAAAGCACTTTCTAGAATTTTCCAAAAGATTCCCACAACCACAAATAGATTTTATTGTAGAAGGGATAAATTGGATTTTAACTAACAATTATTTTTGGTATAGGGAGGAATTTTATTTGCAAGTCTGCGGCACGGCGATGGGCACGAGGTTCGCACCCAGCTATGCAAACTTATTTATGTCACATTGGGAACAAGAATTTATCCACAATGATCATAGATGGGATGCGAATCTCGTGACCTATCGCCGCTATATCGACGATATATTTTTTATTTGGAATGGAGACGAGACATCATTCAAAATGTTTTTAAATCACCTCAATACAAATGAATGGGGCATTAAACTTACAAGCAATTTTAGCAAAAATGCCGTAGAATTTTTAGATCTTAATATTTATGTGGAGCAAAATGTGTTAAAAACTTGCACCCATTTCAAAAAGGTTGACGTTAACAGTTACATAGGGGAGAGCAGTTGCCATTTCTCCCCGTGGCTGTTAAACGCCCCGAAGGGCAATTGCTCAGAATTAAAAGAAACTGCACAGATCAATATAAATTCCACGAACAGTCTGAAAAAATAATTCATGATTTTAAAGAAAAAGGGTATAAGGATGGTATCCTAGAGAAAGCCCTTTCTGAAGTAGTAGATGAGGACAGGATGAAACTAATAGAGTATAAGGGCACTAAGGACAATACAAAGCCACAAAATGTAAAGTTCATTTGTGATTTTAACTATAGTGGTGGACGTCTTAAGAAGATTATTCGAAAATATTGGCCAATACTAAAGAATGATTCAGTTTTAAACTCAATACTCCCAAATATACCTGATATAGTATATAGAGGGGTACCAAAACTCAAAAGCACTTTAGTTAAGAACCATATACCATCAAGAAAATTGACAAATCAATTTTTTTTTTATTTTTATTTTTTTCAAATAGAAAATACTAATATTTTATTAGAAACCATAAGACCGAACATGTTGAATATATTCATTTAATAATGAAGAAGGAATCACATTTTGACAAATCAATTTTTTAAAGAGAAGTTTGGTTTTTATGGATGTGGGATGTGTGGAGCCTGCAAAAGTTCTAAAAATAGCAAAAGACTAGTGAGAGAATTCTGCCACCCACAAGATAAAAATACAAAGTTTAAAATTAAACAAGTCATTACCTGTCATTCTACAAAGATAATTTATATGATCACATGCCCCTGTGGGTTAGCCTATATAGGGAGGACTACTAGGACTCTTAACACCAGGATTCAAGAACACGCTAGAAATATAAAAAATGGGTTTTTAAAACATAGTGTATCTTTACATTTCAAAAATTACCATAACAGTAATCCATACTTAATGGAATTCATGGAAACCAAAAAGTAATTGGAAATTGGAGAGGTGGGGGTCCCATAAAATTAATTGGACAAGCAGAGATGAAATGGATTTTTAATTTAAACACCATGCAACCTTATGGTCTTAATTATGATTTTGAAATAATTTTCAAAAATGCCACCTTTTTTGAAATGCCACTTTTTATAATTTCGTTTAAAAATTCTTTTTATGGAATTTTAATATTTTTTATGCATAGTTTTTTTATGAATATTGGTCATATTTTTATAACAATATCCTTTTATTGACCTATCATATTTTTATTATTTATCTCTAATTTTTATTTTTACAAGATTTTATTCTTATAAATTGAGGTTGATAAATCATCATATTAACCATTATATAAAGACCCTCTTTTTGCACAGCTTTTGGGTTGCTTTTTGGTGGTGATGCTATAGTGATTTTTAATGTATTTGGTATTTACTAATAATCTGTATCTCTTTATCTATGTCTCTATAATGCTCTAATATGAGCATATTATCAGAATAAAGGAAGAATATGGACATTAATGTGGACATAATTATGGACATACTATTGCAAGCATTTTGCCCTCTAACAAAATGGCGAAATTACCCTCTGTATATGTGGAAACCTGACAACGAATTTACATCACAGGAAGTGATGCCGGACCCCACATGACCGGGAGGGAGACATCATCGAACAGTGGGACAAATAGAGACTATTCAGATTCCCGGAAGTGACGTCACGCGCTCGAATATACGTGCGTGCGCGATGACGTCACCAATAAGGGATAGAATACTTTCAGTTGCATTTCTTCACACTCCCCCATGGAAACGTCCGTGATTGGTTGGGATGTGGCTCGTTTCCTCCAATCCGGACGGAAGGTGGGATATTTAACTAGAACAGACCAGGATGGAAGTCACCAATTGAGAAAGCCGAGAGAGATCGGCGAAACGCGTTTTGGACAGCTACCAGGACATTGTATGTATTTTAATGATTTTAAATGTTCGTATGAATAAATCTTTATTGAATCACATGCATCTGGTACATCTTCTATCCTGCTGAAAGGGGGGAAGGAGTCATCCCTTAAAAGGGCTCACGGGCTAACACACTTAGAGCCAGGTTATAGGCACTTATTCAGGTGAGAAGAATACCTTCACCTTTATTTTAATACCAAAAGTTATAAGGATTTCAACACCAGGGCGAATTTCCCCTGTTTTCTTTCTGTTCTCTTTGAGGAACATACAGCAAACGGATCCAATACTACCCAGACATCTTACACACCCTTAAGAAATTACTAGGGAGTAAGTGATTATTACTAAGCGTTGTACAGTGTGGGGATACTGATTTAAACGTGATCATGGAATTCTTTTGTATAGCAATAAAATGTCCATTTTGGATTAATTTTTGTGTAGTTTGTTTTCTGTACTCAAAACTATACTAAACTGTGCATGCAAATACAGCTAATTATTGAGGTTAAAAGATATAAAATCCAAATTGGCGCTTGGAGTGTCAGATATATCTAAATCTAGCTGCCAAGGACAATTTTGTTTGGAGAAAACACATTACATCATGATTTTCTTCACTCATTAATCAAGAAACATTATTATTAACCTTTAATTCTACTTGCAGACAACAGGCAGAAAACTCACATCTTTTTTTTTTTTTTAAATTCTTTATTTTTCATTTTTGGTGCAGGATATTTGAGTTTCACAGACAGATGTGCACGTGAGTGCTCCAAAAAACATTTGGAAAGAATACAGTTTAAATTTTGCACCACATTTTGGGTCAAGCAATAACGTAATCAGAGATAACATCAACATATGGAACTGTATATGCTGTACTATCTAGGTGTGTCCGTATGTTTTGTATACCCTCGTGAGTAGGGTGAAGCTGGGTGTTTGGTGGCAGTACTTGCGGGTTGCGGGCCTGTGTTGGTGTTGGCGCTCCGTGTGGCCGATGGTGAGTTGGTGTAGTTATGATGTGCCAGTGTTGCGCCTAAGCCTTGTTCGTGAGTCTAGCTCTTTGTGTGGAGCTGAGTGAGGGAGTCAGTCGCAGGTGGTGCTTTTGCATCGATTGAGTACCCCTAACCAAGGGGGCAGCGGGGGAGGGGAGGTTTGGGTGTGTGGACGCCAAGTGTGCGGGCACAGGTCGTGCTGATTCTTGTGGTGCTAATCATTTTGTGGCCCTCTAGTATAGGGTTAGTGAGCCTTGGACCTATGGTGGTGAAGCTTGTGTGTAGCTTAAAACGTTTGTAGGAAGTGTATTATAAAAAACAAAAGAAAAGAAAAAAAGAAAAAAAAAGAGGCAAATAACAATATCAAACGAAATGAACATTAATGTCCAAACAGGAAGGGTCTGCCACTGTTGGGTTGGGAAGACTGGTGGTGTCAGTTCACACCGGTCACGGGACGGGGTGTTGTGATCCGTTGTGTTCCGGCTCAGACGGGGCGATGTTCACCGGGCCCCCGGCCGTCGTCTGAGGTCTGTGCTGTGTAGCGTTCACGGGTCTAGACAGTCCCAGGGTATCCAGAAGGGGTTTTGCTCCTTCCACTGAGGTCAGTACATGAGTGGTTTTATTATGTGTTATCTCCAAAGTTCCGTTAGCGCCCCACCTGTAGGCTATATTCGCAGAGCGCAGCTGTGTGGTGATCGGTCCGTAGGATTTGTGCCACAGGAGGGTAGCTTTTGACAGGTCCTGGAAGAATGTCAATGAGGAGTTCTCAAATAGCAGTGGTGTCTTGCCTTTCAGCCCCGCCATTATTTGTAGTTTGTCTTGTATAGAGACACATTTGAAGATGACATCTCTGGCCGGTGGAGTTTTTATGTGTGGGGCGCTAGGTAAGCGGTATACCCCGTCGGTCACGATTTTCCTTGCGAGTGAGTGTGGTAACACTGTATTCAAGAGGCGCCCGACATAGTGTGGTAGCTCGTCGGCAGAAATCGCCATGGGTATGCCCCTGATTTTAATATGGGAACGGCGTTGTCGGTCTTCTATTGTTGACATTTTAATTGCCAGGTAGGTTTGTTGTTGCTGAATTTGTCTGATGGTGTCTTCCATTTGATTCATGTGAGTGTGCACCGTCACCACTTCTTCCTCCGTGGTCCTCACCCGTTCTGCGACTGTGTGTAATTCAGTCTTGAGGGTGGCTGAGTCAGCTGCCAGGAGTTTGTGGATCTCTGCTAGGAGAATTTTGAGGTCTCGTTTGGTGGTTGGAGCTGAATCATCTGTGGGCTCCAGTGGACGTGTTTGTGGCACTTGTGAAGGCCCTGGGGAGTCTGGTCTGTGCAATATTATACTGTTTGCACTTAACTGCTGCAGGGGCTGGGAGTGTACCTGAGAGTCAGAGTCCAGGCTTTCCGGGATTTGCGGCCTTGCAGGTGGTGGTGTCTGGAGGAGCTCAGGGGAGGCAGGATCAGGCTGTCTCATGCTGGGTGCCTTGTCCGGCTGTCTATTCTGTGACAGGCCAGTTGGATTGGGGCTCTGGTAGGCTGTGTTGGGCGCCCGGGTGAGGTCTGGCCTATCTGACATGGTAGGTGGCTTAGAGGTAGTGGGCCGTTGTAACATGGTCCCAATATCCCTGTCCCCAGGCGTACCTTGCGGTTTTTCGGATCGGCGTCCCATGGCTGGTGTGTGCGCAAGTATGGAGGGTAGTTCCCACGAATAGTCGGATTCCCAGAGTTACACCGGGTGTCCGCGTAGGATTTCCGCAAGGCCGGGGCTCGTTGGCGTGTGGTAGGCCCCGTTCTTGCGTCTCCTCTTCTGTAGCCGTTGCGGCTGGAAAAAAGGCATCGGGTGGTACAGCGAACTTTGCTTGTGCCCGTGCGGTAAGTGGCAAGGCTGGATGGGCGCTGGATAAGGTGATATTGTCAAGATTGAGTTTTGGAAGTTGGGAGCTAAACGAAATGGCGTCCGTTCAGGTCTGATAGCCAAACTCACATCTTTTTGAACCATTTGAATCCCCATTTAAATGAATTAAGGGAGTATTATGTTATGATGTAAGTATCAAGCTAATGTAGTCAAATCAGTGTTTTTTACACTACACCTATATTGCCAGTAGGTGGCGGCAATCTACAATAAACCTGAAAGGAATGTTCGAAGAATTATAAAGGGCGTCGACACTAAGTAAATGTTGATTTTTATTTGATGCGGATGCAAACAAATATAAGAGAGCTAAAGACTGTTTTAAGTCACATTTTGCTGTTTGGAAAAAGGACGTATTGTGTACGTTAACTCAATGGCAAATTGTTTTCCTACTGGTTTTTGTATACTTTTTAAAATACAGACTAGTTCCTTACTTTTACCTTCTATTGATCCGAGCACAGACAATCTATTAAATAGAATTCAATATTCTATTGTTACGCGCTTACAGGGACGAATTTTCACTGCGTGATGTTATTGTACATATGTTGGCCCTCACACCTACAAAAAATATACAAATTTTATTTTAGTTAAATATTTATCAAAGCTTCTAGGTTCAGAATCGTCATGCCCCTACGCAATAACAAAAAATCCCTCTATTGCTTGCTGCAAGATTTAGAAACCTCACATGGAGATATACCTCTAATGCTGCACACACAGATAAGAAAAACAAATTATTAATAGACGAATACAAAGAGTTGTCGGGTGGTACAATGAAAAAATTCATTTTTTTTTTATATTGCTGCAGCTGTAATGACCTTGGTTTTATATAAAATGCAAGAACAGGTATCAGTGCTCAAATAAAAATAAACGGTTTAAAATGTTTTGCAAAGACTCTTCATATAACCAATAACTAGACATGAATTTGTTGGATTCTTCCTTAACCCAATCAAAACGTCTGGCAACAAATCGATTTGTCCAGCATTGAATCCTTTAAATTTGTTTAAGACTGATCTAACAGTCTAAAAATTAATCAAAAGGGGTTCTATGCCAAACAACGAATGCACATCATGTCTACTATTAACGTATCTCAACAATCTGGGAACTCGGTTACACTATGGCCATTATGTGCTATGTAAAAGTACCTCTGTACCTAACCAAGACAAAAAAAGTTTACTTTAAAAACTAGTGTGCCTTTTTCTGCAAAGAAAGAACAAAAGGCAGGTAGCGGGTGACAGACCAGATAACTGAACCAGATGGAACAGTCACAATCACTGAACCAGATGGGACAGTCACAGTCTGGCCACGCTATCCTGTGTACCGCAAGGAGACTCCAGGGGTCTCCAGGGGCTTAACCCCTAAACTAGGTAAATACAAAACAGGAGAAAACAAATGCTAGAAGGTCTCAAACTAAAGCATGTAATGAGACCCTAAGCAAACCTGGATATACGTATAGCTGACTGGAAAATTAAAGATGTATACAAATGCTAGTGCCTTTTTCTGCAGTGTTACTTACTATGATTTTATTTTGTCATAAAAAAAATCTTGAATCTAGCTTCAAATACCCCATAGGAAAGCATTGATTCAATGCTTTCCCATGGGCAGGGCCTAATGGTGCACAGAGCTCGCCGCGCATGCACATCCGCTTCTCCCCATTGCCAACATCGGAGGAGGCAGAGAGAGAGCTGAAAAGAGGTAAGTGCTTAAAGGTGTGTTTTTTTTGTTTGTTTTTTTTTAACCCTTTCAACATCCGGGTGGGGACAGAGAATAGATTTTGCACGTTTGTTTTCCTAACACAATAGTGTTCATTTAAATTATATAGGAATATTTGTAGATAAATCATTTGAATTTTTTTTTCTAGCAGTATTGAATCATTTGGAAAGTCTTTTAAATGCAGGCCTTTGTTAGATAACATGAGGAAAATTGGTCTTCTCGTCGGACACCATATTATCTCACAGACCCCAAAAATATAATGATCACGGAATAAAAGATATCTAAAATAAAGGATTCTACACATGCATTTCAGGGAGAAAAATATTTCTTCCCAACATACCAAGACCTTAAAGGGACAATCCACTGCCCCTCACCCCCCAAAAATACTGTTTAGTAGATATACCCCCAATGAAAACATCAGTGCATTTAACCCCTTAAGGACCAAACATCTGGAATAAAAGGGAATCATGCCATGTCACACATGTCATGTGTCCTTAAGGGGTTAAAGAATGCATTTTTTCATTGTGGCTATATATATATAAACTGCTTGAAAAACATGGAGATCTCTTGTCTGTTGCCTTTGCTAGCCCTCCCCTTCTAACCCCGCCCAGACTTTCCGTGACTGTCCAATCACAGACTTCCCAATGCAGCTCAATGAGAAGACTATGCAAGGCAGGTTGTCAGGGAAATTGCCGTTCTCTTGAATGTGGCTTCATTGAGCTAAGATACCAGGAAGTAAAATAATGGTTTTCTGATTGACCGCCAGGGGGTGTAACAATATTAATCTATAAAAAAGTGTTTTTGTAAAATGAAAAAAGGAGACACTGTTCTTCACACATAAAGCACTTCAGCAAGCTAAAGTACTTTAGGAGTCTGTAGTGTCCCTTTACCAGATAAAGTGCATATATAAGAGTTTTTAGTGTGAATTGCTTCCTGATTGTATTCTTACCTGTGGCTGTGCCTATTGTTATCTCTCTTATACACTTGTTCAGACAGATCTTAACATATATGTTCTCAAGTATCCTTGTCTTCATAGGGATTGAGTGGTTTAAAGTAAACTATGGCTTAAATCCCTTTAATAATTAATAATAAAGTAATACATTTTAAACACCTTATCAATGTATCAGCGTTCACTATCACTGATGTCCAATTCTGGGGTTTAATTAGTAAGACACACAAAGCTTGTACTTGCTACATACAATGCCAGACAGTAATAGAGAATGTCTGTAGAATACACAGTCTGCTCTCTGTGATATGAATGGCCAATGTTCTGAGAAAGCATAAACAAGGTTAATGTGGCAATTGTTATAAACCGCCTCAATCTGTTTAAATGTGGGTCACTGAGGATTATCATATTAAATGAGACAGAAGAAATAGCGTTTCTTCTGCTGCCTTAATCTAATTAGAGGGGGGGGGGGGGGAATAGGCCCTCGAAGGCTAGATGTAGCAACAGCTCCCCACCTTCATACATTTACCCAAACCAGGAGTCAGGAGCGGTCTTCAGCTGCCAATGACAGTTTTGTTGGGTTACGGAAGGTTAGCATAGCATTAGGCTGGCTTAACTTGCTAAAACAGTTCTAGTATAACAGTGTGAGTTCTACATTCCAGACAGTGCTGTTAGTAGCAATGATATATCTGTATGTAGTAATGGAATGAATGTGGATTAGATATGGAGAAGATATGCCGGGGTGATGGCATAGGGCCGAGCTAATATTAAGCCATGGTCACTAGTGTCTCTTCTTGGAAATCCATCCCTAAATATAAATATATTTCCAGCAGTGCGTATTTTATTAGGATTCTCAACCAATCAGATTTTTACAAGTGATTTTTATTCAGAGAGAGCATTCAAATTGTTGCATTTCAAAGTTTTGTAACTAGCTCAATGGCAATAGCGTCAAAGTGAAATTTTGAAAGTTGTAACAAGATGGCGTCTGCTCCGGTGTGCCGCCATACTCCAGCGGCTTTAAAATGGACATTGATTGTTTAATAAAATAATTTGAATAATATTTTTACACCTTCTCAGTTTATTTAAAGAATACGGCTCTGGCTTGCAGATTTTACTTGGCCACATGGAAAATATTCACTTTTAACTATTTTTGTATATTTTTAAATTATCACTAAATTGTTGAATGAAGAGTAGAGTTGGATCCACCAATCTAAGGTGCTCAGTAGTGATGGGCTTGAGATGTAGGGCCATACGGTGTGTTGAATTGCCCACATTTTTTTTACTTAAAATAGTTGATGTTAAGTTATCTTCTATTATTTTAAACTGTATATATATTTATTTGCGTGTGTTCTGTTTTTCTGTCCAATGTTTTTGCATTTTGTGTAAATGTATCTTTCCATTCCTGTACTCTACCACGAAGATATCTAGATGTTCTGCATTATCTCACAATACATATTTCCTGTACATTGGATATTTTACACGTCTTAAAGCGGCACTGTCATGGCCGAATCCCGTTTTTTTTTTAACCCGCCTCCACTACATCCAATTGACCCCCTAGTCACCCCCAAATGCCCCTAAGCCCCCCATGTTACCTATTTGTAAACTTTATTTTCTGCCCCGATTTATATTCAGGGCGCCGCCATCTTTGTGTGGGTAGAGGAAGTCCCTGTGGGACACGTCATCTGCCCACACCAGATAGCACTGAGATTCCCGCACATGCCCAGTGAAACACCTGGACATGCGAACGGGAATTTCATCTATTCATTCATTCATCAGACAGACGAATGAATGAATAGAAAAATCAGACGAACAAACAAACACCGAATATCAGTGTTCGTTTGTTCGATCAGTTTATTACAAGGAAGGAGCTACCGGCACGCAGCTCCCTCCTTGTAATATGTACAGATAGAAGCGGCAGGAAGCAGTGCTCCCCGCCACTTCATAAGCCCCCCAGGTCCCATCCTCACTCTATGGGGGTCAATATGACCCCCATAATAGCATAAGGGAGATTAAAATCTCCCCAATGCCCCTACTCGCTATACCGCAAGTAGGGGCATGTCCACTAAACCGGTCGGGGCCATAAAGATAATGAGGGGGGAGGGTACAACCTTTCCTTCCCCCCCCACCCTTGAGCAGTTCGTGGGGGCCCTAAAGATGAGAGGGGAGGACCTACTGTCCTTCCCCCCCCGGCCCCCACACCTGCGTGGTGGGTGGGGCCATAAATCACAATGGGGGGACCTACTGTCCTCCCCCCCGCCCATGAGCGTTGGGTGGGGGCCATAAAAATAATGAGGGGGGGACCTACTGTCCTCCCCCCTGGCCCCCACCCCTGTGCGATGGGTGGGGGCCATAAAAATAATGAGGGGGGACCTACTGTCCTCCCCTCCTGGCCCCCACCCCTGCACGGTGGGTGGGGGCCATAAATCACAATGTGGGGACCTACTGTCCATCTCCCCACCCCCACCTGTGAGCGTTGGGTGGGGGCCATAAAAATAATGAGGGGGGACCTACTGTCCCCCCCGCCCCACCCATGCGCGGTGGGTGGAGGCCATAAGTCACAATGGGGGGGACCTACTGTCCTCCCCCCGCCCCCACCCATGAGAGTTGCGTGGGGACATAAAAATAATGAGGGGGGGGACCTACTGTCCTCCCCCCCACCCCTGCGCGGTGGGTGGGGGCCATAAATCACAATGGGGGGGACCTACTGTCCTCCCCCCGCCCCCACCCATGAGAGTTGTGTGGGGGCCATAAAAATAATGAGGGGGGGACCTACTGTCCTCCCCCCGCCCCCACCCATGCGCGGTGGGTGGGGGCCATAAATCACAATGGGGGGACCTACTGTCCTCCCCCCCGCCCCCACCCATGAGCGTTGGGTGGGGGCCATAAAAATAATGAGGGGGGGACCTACTGTTCTCCCCCCCCGGCCCCCACCCCTGGGCGGCAGGTGGGGGCCCTAAAACAAACCTCCCCCCCCAATCAAAGGTGACTAGGGGTCCTCAAGCCCCTAGTCACCCACCCCCAAAAAAGTTACCCCCTACCTACCCCCCTCACCCTAAAAAATTGTGAGGGGGGAATAAAATAACTAACCTGTAAAGAAAAATTCAACTTACCATTTCACGTCTTTTTTCTAAAATCTTAATTTTTCAGCCCCAAAAAAGGCCAAATAAAAAACCCTCATACCCGTCGAACTTAAATTAAAATCAAAAACCTGAGCGCCAAAAAAAAAAAATCCAGACTAAAAAGAAAAAACCTGACGCTAAAAAAATTAATCCATCTTCACCCATGGAGGGCTCCGCGCAGACTGAGCTCTGCAGGGCGGGGGAAGGCTTATAAAGCCTTACCCCGCCCTTCAATTAGGCTAAGAACACTCTGATTGGCTGGTTTAAGCCAATCAGAGTGCTCTTTGTCATTTTGCACAGCGTGGGAAAATTCCAAAGAACTTTCCCACGCTGTGTGAAATGACACAGAGCACTGTGATTGGATGGATTTCAAGCCACCCAATCAGAGTGCTCTGTGTGATTTTACACAGCGTGGGAAAGTTCTTTGGAATTTTGTGTGTTCTTAGCCTAATTGCAGGGCGGGGCAAGGCTTTATAAGCCTTCCCCCGCCCTGCAGAGCTCAGTCTGCGCGGAGCCCTCCAAGGGTGAAGATGGATTAATTTTTTAAGCGTTGGGTTTTTTCTTTTTCGTCAGGATTTTTTTTGCGCTCAGGTTTTTTATTTTATTTTAAATTCGACGGGTATGATGGCTTTTTATTTGGCCTTTTTTGGGGCTGAAAAATGAAGATTTTAGAAAAAAAAGTTTCATTCATTCAAATGAATTTCCGATCCGAACAAAGTCCCGGATTGCGTTCTAACATGAATGGAGAAACTGTTAGAACGCAATTCGGCAGTTTTGCTGGCGTTCTGTCTAAGTGACAGGAAGCATCGTGGGAACAGGGAGGAAAGCTAAGGATCATGGGAAAATTGCTGTGACCACCGAAAACGAAGCACACTTTGCTCCTCCGCTGGTCACCGCTGGTCACTGCGTAGGAAACCTCCAGAAGAGAAATAGTCCCTACTTTTTCTTAAGTTTTAAAGAAAACTATAGCAGATAGGAAGAAAAGAAGAACAGATCCTGAGAGAGGGAGAGAAGAGGAATCGATTGGGGAAAGATAAGTTCGGCATGACAGTGCCGCTTTAAGTCCATAACTTTCAAACCCGTTCACAAGCTCATCCAATGAACCGGTTTTATCTATATCCCTATTCTTCACTTTGAGCGTTTGCCTGAGCGTTTGCCTGAACTTTACACGTGTGTTCTGTCCTGATACATTGTTTCGTAGCTCCAATGGTAGTATAGTTAGACAATAACACATCCATCATGTATGCCCTCACTGCCAAGAACATCCCAAAGACAAGACCTCTCAAGGGAGAAGAATGTTCTTTTAAAGATCTCCTTATCTTAATCCATTTCCTACAGAACATATGGAAAAGGAATGTCCTAATTCTTATTTACTTCACATTTCGTATACAGCGCCTTTATCCAAGGTGTTGTAATATAAAGTATGTTCTTAGATGACATTTAATCTGTATATATGAATAATACCCTATTTGACAGATGGGTCAGTGGCTGACATATCATGTGATACAGAGAAAGCACGCATGTCCCACTTAGAAAGGCTCTTAGCGTGTTACATTGGTGATAATTTTTTTTTTTGCTCATATGAATTTTTAACATGCTTTCTCTCCACGAGAAGCCAGCTGTACTGTGAAAAGAGATCCGCGGAGAATTAGGACGTCTGCAGCTTGGCAAACACTGCGCTCAAACAAAATTTTCCCGGAGCAGCGGGAATCGGTTCTACAAAATAGGAATTTTACACGCATGACTTGTTTCCATCCTATATTACTGTTAAAAGAACAGTCCGTCCTTGGACAAAAAAAATAGATATTGACGGAAGAAACTAATTCTTTAACTAAAAAAAACAAACAATTATTGTTCTGGATTCTTGAAGATATTTTGCCAAACACAAACGTACATTCTTTTAATACCTCGATATAATCATGCTAATGTTAGTAATGTATACTGGTTTCCATTAAAATCAGAGATGACATATTTGTTCTCTGTAATTTTTATTTTTATTTTAGTTGATGTAATTTATGAGCTTTGCTGTAAGATGGAGAACCGAGGGACTTTCTGTAGGTCACAGAGGTCGTTCCACATACTGCATAGATAGTGCTGAAGGCATTCATTATGTGTACTGTACATCATTGAAGTACACAGTGTGACATTATGCTTTCTTTATGGTTCTTTGGTTGAGCCTGGAATGAGTCTGTCCACGATGCGAGAATGCCAGGAGTCCATGATCCAGGAAGTACACGAACAAAAGATACCGGAGATGAAACATTGGAGTAAATAAATGTATCGAAGGGCTGCGGACATTACCGCTTCATGACGGATGATGTGCCAGGACAGTCATAGTATAACAGGATCTTATTAGCCTTGTGTCATGATAGGGTAAAAATAACAACAAATCTTCACGACTCCAAAAGCAGAAACTCAGAATGGTTGATAAACTGTGCAGTTTATTTCAAATAGAAAAAATATATATAACCCACAGGTTACAGGACCACCAAGGCTTCCCCACCAGACCACCAGGGATTGCAGGAAGTATTCCCCGTCCCACGGCAAAGGTAAGAAGGTATGGGGGATATAAAAATTATTTCATTTAATAATAATAATTTAAAAAAAGTATATATTTATCTGCCCCCAACCCCTAAATAAAACACACACACACACACCACCACCACCACCACCACCTCCCAACCCCCATATATATATATATATATATATACACACACACCTCCCTAATATATTTATATACACACTGCTCCCTAATATATATATATACACATACACTGCCCCCAACATAGCACCTTTCCTCACCCACAACAGCTATTATACTCCTCCACTACAGCCTCTAGACCTCACCACCACAGTCCTTAGCCCCCCACTACAGCACCTACATCACCACCACAGTCTCTATACCCCCACTACAGCTCCTATACCCACCATTATAGCTCTCCCACTAAAGTCCCTAGACACACCACTACAGACCCTTTCTCCCCCCCCCCACAGCCCCTTTTCCCAATTGCAGCCATCCACCTACTTCAGCCACACTCCCCCACTACTTTCCTAACCCGCCAATTACAGCCCCTGCCCCCCCCCCCACTACAATCCCTAACTCCTTAATACCTGCTTCTATCAATAAACTACAATCCACTACCAGTGCCCTTCCCGAGATTCGGTTCTGGATCTGCCACTGCCACACTGTCATATAAGCTTCTAGACTTGTCTGTAAGTGCAGGGAATATGTGGATATTCTCTGAGTCTGAGGAACTCGATGAAAGATGAAACAATGAGCAATAGACCTTGCAACCCTGAATTTTGACCAAACAATGAAGTTGGGACATTGACCAACTGAGATCTCATTAGTCTGTTTATGTAACTAGTCTTTCCCTTTCTTCATTTGGGATTAGAATACCTATTGATTTAGCTTTCGTTCACCTTCCCAGGTTAACCATATTTATTTTCTAACAGGAGTAGCAATTATCTATTCCCCACACTGGTTTATTGTTACAAGATCTCTCTTATCATCAACCTGTCTCTTCAAAAGAATAATAAAATAAATATATACAAAACGCTTTCTCTCTGACTCAGCATGTTTCCCTCATCACAGGACATGAAGTAGGGTTAGTTCTGGAATCTACTGAGTTGTCTCACCATACCTAAAAATGACATCATCCTATGAGGATTACACAGGATGTGAATTATTTTTAATATACTAATAAAACAAGACTTCAATTAGTTCACCTTAATTCTTGAAATACTTCCAAAGCTTACGGTACAAGGTTTTTTGTTTTTTTTTTATAGTGAGAAATTTAAATAGATGCTAGAACCCAAAGGACTGTGTCTGTCTGTAGCCAGGCCGGGTTAAAGTCATATCCTGGGTCAGATGTTCATATCAGGTGCTATGCTCACAGTTCTAAGACATTCCACCCCTCGTATCACACACCAAAAAAACAAAACAAATAAAACCAGAAACTTACAAAAGCAGACAAACTCAGACAGAGACAGAGATATCGGTTGGTTGAGACCGCCCTACAAGGGTTAAAAGTTAACTAACTGAGAGTTAACTTACATTGTATTCTTTTATTTATTTAATTTTTTAAAAGCTTTATTTGACATTGATTTGCATTAACAAGCAATGATACATTGTCAGTGAAGTACATAACGTATGAACATTTGCAATAAAGTACAGTAACAAACGGTTACATCAATGCGGTAATTGTCTTTATCAGCAGTGCAGCAGTGATAGTTAGGCTATAGTTATCTAGATGATACTCTGAAATCTGAGGTGCTCAATACCTGGACTGATTCCCGGTTGTCTACAACTAACCTGAGGGTCTGCATAATTTAGTTGTTTTTAGCGTTAGTGGCTTGTTATCTACGATTCCGTGCCGTGTCAATTGGCGGTGTCTTATCAGTTATCGCGCACGTATACCTGGCCCCCTTTCTAGGTAGGTGAGGGGGGGGGGGGGGGGGGGGGAGAGGGTGGAAGTTGATTTCCTTGAACGTCGGGGGACGTTGCAGTGTTTTTAGGGCGGATAAAGGATAACCAGGTAACCCAAGCATTAGGGTATCTGCTGTATTTTTTGGAGATAGCATATGTGATTTCCTCCATCACCTGTATGGATTCTACCTTATCTATCCATTCCCTTATAGAGGGAGAGTCTGCACGTTTCCACTATGCTGGCATGAGCAGGTTTCCTGTCATGAGAATGAAGTGCACCAGGGGCTATTTACTTTTTGGTACTGATGAAGGCAAAAGGAGGAACCTTATACATTCTGGAGTAAGTGGAATCTGTGTGCAGGTAATAGTTTGGGTTAGTGTGTGTATACGTTTCCAGAAGTTAGAAATCAGGGGTCATTGCCACCATATGTGGGAGGTGTGAGTGTCAGGTTGTTGGCACCCCAAACATTTGTCGTCTGCTTGAGAGTAGTGTTTTTGCTGGTGTGTAGTGCCAGCATGTTGTTCGTTTGTAATTGCTCTCTTGCGTACTTAGATTCGCGGAGGATTTGCACACTTGAAGAAATATTTCTTTGCTTTGCTCTAATGAAAGAGAGATTGGCCTTTCCATCGCCCATTTGGAAATGCAGGGCGGGAGTTTCTGATCCTGTGTCAGCTGTATGAGTGTGTGCATTGTGGAGAGTGGCTTCCTCCTCAGGGGGTGAGTCGAGCAAAGCTGCTCGAATTTGGTCAGGTCCCGGTTACCTGCTGGTAACAGGTTGTTGCAGTGAACAAAGTGGGTAATTTGGTTGTAATGCAGGTGCTGGAGGCCTGTTGGTTCTTGTCGGTTGAGAATCTTGGAAGGGGTTTTATCCCATTGTCAGCAGAGATCGATTGTAATGTGAGATATGCACTGGAGTGGTAGGCCCGGGAATGCCCTACCTGAAACCCCTTCTTTGAATTTGTGATTGTGTGTGATAGGGTAGAGGGGGGGAGGGTTTAGGAGATATTGTCTCTATTTGTCGTATGCGCAACCAGATTCGGATAGTGGGGGCAATGGTTGGGTGGGCCCATAAGAAGGTTGTGATAATCTTTTTGATGTTGGTAGAACGATCGGTAGGGCCTGTAACACATACAGTAATCTTGGAAGTACATTCATCTGTAGACTTACATCGTATTCTGATTTGTAAGCTTAGATATGGCACTTGCCACCACTGAATATGTTTGTGTGTATATTTATATATTCATATATACATATATATATATATATATATATATATTTATTTAGTTTTTCTTCATGGTATGATTTAATGGAGGAAGTTATTAGTGGGGCCCCAGTTTTGACTGTGGTATCTTATATGCCCGCCCCCTATATATTGTTCTTGCAGTCACCACTGGACACAGTATATACACAATGCCACAGACACAGATGCAACTGTGTCACATTACCACTCACACTGACAAACACTGATACACAGAGTATATCCACGCTGACACACACATTCAGACACAGTATACACACTGATACACACTCACAGTATATACACGCTGACAAACTATGCACACACTGCTTTAGACACACTCAGACACAGTATACACAGAATGACACAAACACAGACAGTATTCATAGTGACAGACTGCTGCAAATACACTCATTCAGACACAACATAAACACACATACTCAGAAACAGTATACTGTACACACACACTGATATACATACACAATGTTACACAGTCAGACATAGTGCACATATTGTAAGTAGTTATATTTTTTTTTTAGTAATTTAAAGAATTTTCCACTTCCAAATGTATTTTTTTCTTTCATGTCACTCCCTGTGATGTTACGTAACATTCTGTAATGTTATGTCCTGTGATATTACGTAACATTCTGTAATGTTATGTCCTGTGATGTCAGTCCTATACACATTATTATGCAAAACCAAATGTCTGGAATTTTTATCAAAGAAAGGTGTCAACCCAAGTGTTGCTACTAACTGTTTAAGAAGGACCTTTGGTATATGGTGGTGTAAACTGTTTTTGGGTGCATTCTGCATGTTATTTGCTCATGCAAGGTGAATGTTTCTAATTTGTGTTGATTAAATCCATATGGATTTAAAATGTTGCCTCTGAGATCCTCAAGCATCTGCTACCAGGCCTGGCCCATAAGAGGTCTGAGTGGGTCCATAGGAACCAGGCAGCACTTTTAGGGGAGCGGCATTTCAGGCATTGAGGAGATAGCAGATTAAACTGCAACCCCCCTCCCCACCCCCAAGAAATAAGAGTATCTGTGTATGTGTATACCTGTATGAATGAGTGTTTGTATGTGCATGTATATGTAGGTGTGTCTGTGAGTAATTAATTATTTATGTGTGTGGATAATTATGTATGTTTATATGTGATGGTGAATATGGTATGTGTGAGAAGTTAACGTACATGCTGTGATTTTTGCCATGCATGGGATGTTGTAACAGTTTAGACTTGGAACCAGGCAGCAAAATGTCTTGGGTCAGTTCTGGCCTTTGCGCCTAGTGACTGACGCTTGTTAACCTACCTATAAGCTGTGTAGCTTGCCTCGGGCTCCTTACTTTTCGCAGCTGAAGCATTACGAACCTTTAACCACGGCTGCATTTTCTTTGTGTCTGCATTTGGCTGGACATCTGTGTTTCCACAAAAACTCGAAAGCTGTCACAGATCTATAGAAAATGTGATAATTCCATTAATCTAAACACCCAACTGTTCTCGTAATGCCTCCAGTTATACGTATATTTAACATTCGTATATGTAATAAATGTAGGTGTTTTATAATTAAATTAATAGTTATATTAAACACCAAAAAATGAAGCCCAAACAAATAAATAAAACGGTATAAAATATCTTACACTATACCAAATATTCAGTGTAAAATAATATGTTCACAGTGAATACTTTTTGATGTAGTGTATGTTTAAGAGTTCTCTAATCCGATCTCCTATCTGCATTCTCAGGTTTACATTGCACACAGGTAGGGCTACTGTTTGTTATCAGTGATTGTGTGCCCAGCAGGTTTCTCTCCGATATTGATATTATAATCATTCCACACCCAGTATTTTAATCCCAGGTTACTTATTCAAGACAAAAAAAGCGGAAGTGAATGCAGCTCTCCGCGCCTGAACTCATAGTGAACTTTGCTGGTAATGGAAGGAGAGTTTCATGTGCAGGTTACCTTTAGTTTTGGTTAACCTCTTGCTTACCAGACCGGTGAGAAACATACGTTTCAATCTTCAGAACGAAAAAAGAAAAATCAGATTCTCTCAGCTGTAGAAAAAGAATGTCTCCGTGTTACAGTAACGAGGTTTTTTTCTAATAGGGAGATATTTACTTATATACGTACTTCAGAGGCGGCTCTAGACTTTATGAGGCCTTAGGCGAAACGCAAACATGAGGCCCCACTAACAAAAAAGTGTCACATATACACATTAATGCGCTGTCTACCTGTGTATGTGCCTGAGAGTGTGTCTGACAGAGAGTATCCTTGTGTGTCTGAATGTATGTCTCTGTGAGCATGTTTGCGTTTTTGTCTGAGACCCTATGTGTATGGGGTAGCTGCTTGAAGTGTGTTGTGTGTATAGGGGGGGGGTGATGGTGAGAGGGAGAAGGGGTGCGATGGTGAGAGGGAGAGGGGGTGAGAGGGAGCGGGGGTGCGATGGTGAGAGGGAGCGGGGGTGCGATGGTGAGAGGGAGCGGGGGTGCGATGGTGAGAGGGAGCGGGGGTGCGATGGTGAGAGGGAGCGGGGGTGCGATGGTGAGAGGGAGCGGGGGGTGATGGTAATGTGAGAGGGAGGGGGGTGATGGTAATGTGAGAGGGGGTAATGTGAGAGTGAGGGGGGTAATGTGAGAGTGAGGGGGGTAAAGTGAGAGTGAGGGGGGTAAAGTGAGAGTGAGGGGGGTAAAGTGAGAGTGAGAGGGGGTAATGTGAGAGGGGGTAATGTGAGAGGGGGTGATGTGAGAAGGAGGGGGTGATGGTGAGTGGGGTGAGGCTGAGGGTGGTGACGGAGGGTTATGCTGAGGGTGGTGGGGGGTGATGCTGAGGGTGGTGATGCTGAGGGTGGTGGGGGGGTGATGCTGAGGGTGGCAGGGGGCTGATGCTGAGGGTGGCAGGGGGCTGATGCTGAGGGTGGGGGGGGGTGATGCTGAGGGTGGCGGGGGGGTGATGCTGAGGGTGGCGGGGGGGTGATGCTGAGGGTGGCGGGGGGGTGATGCTGAGGGTGGCGGGGGGTGATGCTGAGGGTGGCGGGGGGGTGATGCTGAGGGTGGCGGGGGGAGTGATGCTGAGGGTGGTGGGGGTGGTGAGGCTCAGGGTGGTGGGGGGTGATGGTGAGGGTAGGAGGGGTGAGGCTGAGGGTGGTGGGGGGTGATGGTGAGGGTGGGGTGGTGAGGCTGAGGGTGGTGGGGGGTGATGGTGAGGGTGGTGGGGGTGGTGATGCTGAGGGTGGTGAGGGGTGATGAGGCTGTGGGGGGTGAGGGTTAGGGTGGTGGGGGGTGAGGCTGAGGTTGGTGGGGGGTGAGGCTGAGGGTGGTGGGGGGTGAGGCTGAGGGTGGTGGGGGGTGAGGCTGAGGGTGGGGGGTGATGGTGAGTGAGGCTGAGGGTGGTGGGGGTGATGGTGAGGCTGGTGGGGGGTGATGGTGAGTGAGGCTGAGGGTGGTGATGGTGAGGGGGGGTGAGGCTGAGGGTGGTGGGGGGTGAGGCTGAGGGTGGTGGGGGGTGAGGCTGAGGGTGGTGGGTGAGGCTGAGGGTGGTGGGTGAGGCTGAGGGGGGTGAGGGTGGTGGGTGAGGCTGAGGGTGGTGGGGTGATGGTGAGGGGTGAGGGTGAGGCTGAGGGTGGTGGGGGGTGAGGCTGAGGGTGGTGGGGGGTGAGGCTGAGGGTGGGGGGGTGAGGCTGAGGGTGGGGGGGGTGAGGCTGAGGGTGGGGGGTGATGGTGAGTGAGGCTGAGGGTGGTGGGGGTGATGGTGAGGCTGGTGGGGGGTAATGGTGAGTGAGGCTGAGGGTGGTGATGGTGAGGGGGGGTGAGGCTGAGGGTGGTGGAGGCTGAGGGTGGTGGGGGGTGATGGTGAGGGTGGGGGGTGAGGCTGAGGGTGGTGGGGGGTGAGGCTGAGGGTGGTGGGGGGTGAGGCTGAGGGTGGTGGGTGAGGCTGAGGGTGGTGGGGGTGATGGTGAGGGTGGTGGGGGGTGAGGGTGAGGGTGGTGGGGGTGAGGCTGAGGGTGGTAGGAGAGGCTGAGGGTGGTGGGGGGTGAGGCTGAGGGTGGGGGTGATGGTGAGTGAGGCTGAGGGTGGTGGGGGTGATGGTGAGGCTGGTGGGAGGTGATGGTGAGTGAGGCTGAGGGTGGTGATGGTGAGGGTGAGGGGGGGGTGAGGCTGAGGGTGGTGGGGGGTGATGGTGAGGGTGGGGGGGTGAGGCTGAGGGTGGTGGGGGGTGAGGCTGAGGGTGGTGGGTGAGGCTGAGGGTGGTGGGGGTGATGGTAAGGGTGGGGGGGTGAGGCTGAGGGTGGTGATGGTGAGTGAGGCTGAGGGTGGTGGGGGTGAGGCTGAGGGTAGGGGGGTGAGGCTGAGGGTGGGGGGGGTGATGGTGAGGGTAGGGGGGGTGAGGCTGAGGGTGGTGGGGGGTGGTGGTGAGGCTGAGGGTGGTGGGGGGTGATGGTGAGGGGGGTGGGGGTGAGGCTGAGGGTGGTGGGGGGTGATGGTGAGTGAGTCTGAGGGTGATGGGGTGGTGAGGCTGTGGGGGGTACGGCTGGGGGTGGTGATGGTGGTGGGGGGTGATGGGGAGGGAGAGCCTACCTTTCCCTGGTGGTCCAGTGGGCTCCCTGGTGGTCCGGTGGCCATTACTTCCGGTCTGCAGCTCCGCAGAGCTGCAGACCGTGTAATCTCGCGAGATTTCAGAGCGTTGCCGTGGTAACCCGCGGCAACGCTTTGATTGGCCAATTCTCGCGAGTCACATGGTCTGCAGCTCTGCGCACTGCGGAGCTGCAGACCAGTGTCTGCGGTGGCTGGCCGGGCAGCCAGGAGGGGCCTCGCACCCGGCGGCATACCGGGCAAGCCGCCGGGCCCCCTCCTGGTGTCAGGTCCTCGGTCACTGACCAAGGACCTGACACACTCTGCCCACAGGCGGTTTAGGCGGCCGCGAGGCCCCAGCCAGCGCGAGGCCTTAGGCGGCCGCCTAAACCGCCTAATTAGAGAGCCGCCTCTGACGTACTTTAATATATTTCAATGTAACATTTACCAAAACATTTTAGAAATTCTATGTCGTTTAAGGGATTCTTTCACTAACAGCATTGAAGGATTAAGGAAATAGGAAATAGTAAGGAAATGATTACATAGATAGAGTTTAATAACATTAAAGGGTTATTCCAAGCACCATGACTGTTGCAGTGATTTGAAGTGGTTATGGTGTCTGTATATGCAGCTTTTAAGTATAAAGCATTGCACATACAGAGTTTAACCCCTGTGCTGCCAAAGTGGAAGCGTCATGCAGCACCACGTCAATTTTGTGCCAATTTTCATGTGCAGAGTATCTTTCATGGCTGACACTCTCAGCCAGTGAATGGTGACTCGATTGGCTTCCAGCTTCTACTGCTCTGCATCACCAGTGCTGACCAGGAGCCCAACGGGGACCAAGGTAAGAGGGAAATGCCCCAGGGAACCGGTGATTACCAGGGAACCATTACCAGTGCTCACATCATAACCACTTCCGCTGGCTGTAGGGGTTAGTATGCTTGGAGAAACCCTTTAACACATGTCAGTTAGTCCACCTATTGTACAACGCTACAGAATGTGTTGGCGCTCTAGAAATAATAATAATAACACATGCAGTTTCCATGTAGCAGACTAAGAATTTGACTCAAGGTAAAAACCTGCGATTCTGTACACCTGTAACGTGTTAAATTCCCTTTACTCAGTAAACATACATATTCACAGATAGATTAACAAAGGATTTAATACAGTTAACACCCAGAGTGTGTAAATGAGGCAGCTCTTCCCAGTATGGCACTGAGGGGGTTTAATTAACTTATGAATGCATAAAATATTTGTGGTCAGGGACCAGAAATATGATATTAATGTACATACTTACTGATGGTTGTAGAAAGTCAGTTGTGGTGTGCCTAAAAACCGACATGTGTTAGAGCTATTACAAAATAAAGAGGACACACAGAGTGTAAAAAAAGACAAGGCAAGGGAAAATGTATGGGGTCGTCCGACTGACAAAATGCGATAAATGATCATATTAGAGGCACTGATATAGGCCAGCAACTGCCCTCCCCCAATTCCGGGCCCCCACCATGGCAATGCATTACCTATATATAAATACATAGAAATGGGCAGGACAAAGGATTTCCAATCAAATACCTTTGGAAGGGACTTTTAGTGGGAGTTTCTCATAAATGGCACTATACTTTGATTTTTTTCACACCTGTCATAATTTTCCCATGGGCAATGTTGACAGATCATGGCTTCATTTAGGGACACCTAAATAAATTCTCGTATTTGAATTAGTAGAGCACAGAAGCATGTTCTCAGACATTCTTAAACCGGCTTGTCATCTGGCAAACCTAATGTTGTCTGTCAAGCGTGGTCCACTACTCAATGGACATTTAGAAAAATGGACATTTTCCATTTTTAATGGAAAGTCAAAGGTCAAAAGGCTCACAGACTGAATAGGTCAAACGAAGCTGATATAGATTGTGCAACAAGGCAACAAAAGGATACTATATAACAAAGGCTATCTAGTACAGTAATGGCTAACTACGGCACCCCAGGCATCTCTAAATTACATTTCTCATGATGCTAGACAAGTTTTCAATAAGGCAGTTCAGACAAATCCAGGTTGCCAAGGTTACCCATCACTCCTCTAGAAAAACATTGGTGCTGAGTGTTCCATTAAAGAATAGACATCTTGTCATTCTTATTGAGCAGAGTAAGTGATGAGAACCGCACTCAGTCCCAACGGCCAAGGGTGCTCCAGAGCAGGACCTGCAATCCCAGTACAATAATCCAAAAAGAAAAAACTCACAGGCACTCCAACTTCAAGCCGCAGGCAGATTTATTATGACAGAAAAAAGACCTTTCCGGTCGAAACGTTGCGTTGCATTCTGTCATAATAAATCTGCCTGCGGCTTGAAGTTGGAGTGCCTGTGAGTTTTTTCTTTTTGGATCTTGTCATTCGTAGGCACAAATGGGATACAGTAACTAGAACGAATTGCCACTTCTATCGGCAAAACACAACAGCGTGTAGGTACTTTGAGCAAGAGTGAAAACAGGCAGGAAAGACATTACCAGCTGTTTTAAATGACATGAACACGTACTGCCACCCTATTCACATGCCAGGGTAATGATGATGCTGGGAGTATTTTCTTACCACTGATTGGGTCTCCTGCTAAAAGGTGGAGCAATGTTTAAAAGTCACAGGAGGTCTAAACAACACGGCCAGTCAGATGTATCCCATCAGGATAACAGTGTATCGGACCATCAACTACTAAGGAACGACCCTGACACAACTGATGGAAAAATCTGAGTCAAACAGCCTGGCATTCTAATCATTCAGAATTTTGTACATGCTACGTACAAAAGGAGATGCACCTTAATACAAATATTCAGACTATGTTCCTACAGTATTGTGTGCTTCCTGTACACTTATTTACAATGAACTAAAATACGCATAGCAATGTACATTATCTGCCATAGATTTATCTTTTTGCCTCTTTTGATTTATGAACACGTTATGAAACAAGCTATTAAATTGTAAAAGAAAAAACATTTTTTTTATGGCAGGTCTACTTACTGAAGAAATTCAGTGTCGTAAAAAAACTGCTATTATCTGTGTTATAATTTTTACCAATCAGGGCCGTAAATAGAAGCTTATATGACAGAGCCTACCTGCCGTGGGATATAGTTTGCAATTATTTATCTATGTCTCTACTGAACCATTTAAAAATGTAAAATAAGGAAATAAATACCTTAAAAATAACAATACTGTATAAAACATATAAACATAAAAAGAAGCCAAGCATCAAACTATAGACAATCTTCTAAACCGCAAGACGTGCCTTTGTCTCTAAACCTCACTGCGCCCATGTTGGTGTTGTAGAAAGGACAAAGAGGCTACACCTATTTATACAAATAGCATTTAATTGCCTGATTAAACTTGCCACTTATAGAAACACTCTCTTGGCTGCTAATTGCATTGCTTTGAATAATAACAAAAAACAACAGACCCAAAATCTCAGATATTTATATATCGCTCATTTGAGCAGGCTCCTCAACCCCCTCTGTTTCTGTGCAGCAAACTTGTCCGGTTACAAATACATTGTACAGCGCTGCGGAATTTGTTGGCGATTTATAAATATTAATAATAATGTGTCTGTCCATGCATTTACTACCAATATGGCTATCACAATGTGCAGATGAAGACTTTTTGTTCCATGAAGTGCCCTCTCGTTATGTTGCAATAAGTGGACAGTACTTTTAGTGATTGTCACACAGACAGGGAACTTTTCCACGCTGTGTAAAATGACACAAATCACTCTGATTGGTTGGATTTCAAGTTTTTTTTATTTTTTTCAACAGTGAGCAACCACAGGCATACTAGACATACCCCTACTCACGGTATAGCGAGTAGGGGCAGAATTTACTAATACTAAGTAATTTTTACTTAGTATTAGTAAATCTGGCTGAAAGACCAATTTAGGTCTTTCAGCCTTTTGGTAGATAGCTCCCTAATACCGTGGGAATTAGGGAGTTATCTATTTTCTCATTCCCATCCATTGACTGGCTAAGTAACTTACATTTTACATAAACGTGTTACTTGATTGTTGTAAGTGTTTAGCTTACTGCTGAATCCTGGCTATGTTTGTATACTTTTTATTTGTTTGTAACATTCTTCATTCTTTCACTGGGTATATTAGTACTTCGGCAATTCTGTGCTTCGGAACTTCGGCACTTTGGAAATTTGGCAATTCAGCTATTCGGACATTCGGAAGTATCCGAATTTCCGAATTTCCGGAAATCCGTCCAAATTGATATTCGGAATGAAACAAATTGCACATGTCTAGCCTGCACTACACACAAATACAACTCTACATCCAAATGTCAACACTACATAAAAACACACCACCATATTCAAAAACCACACTACAGAAAAATGCACACCTGCATTCAAATGCTAATACATGCAAACACACCCGTACATTCACTCACACATACTCCATACAAAAACATTCAAACACACAAACACTGCTCGGTGTTAAATACATTTTAAAAATGTGTGGGTGTTTTTTAAATTTTTAAGCTGGGGAGGAGAGGGGAAGGGGATGCCAAATATAGGATCCGCCCGGGGTGCCAAATGCTCCAGGTAAGCCCCTGGTCTGTTGTTATGTGTATGTGTGTGTGTGTGTGTTTCTGTCAATGAGCGTATGCATGTGCCTGTCAGTGAGTGTGCGTTTGTTAGTGTGTGTCAAATAAGCAAGTGTGTGTGTGTGTGTGTGCCTGTCAGTGAGTGTGCCTGTTTAGATGACTGCCCCCCCTTTCATTCACATGGTAAAGGTGGTTTTACTCTCCTTTTGGTGCAATGGGCCACTTGACGAGATTTGTCCCCCAGGCCTAAGGCTGCAAGCCCTCCCTGCCAAGAGAGGTGGCAATGAAGTTTCTCTGTTTTCATTTCTTTTTTGTTTTTTTTGTCATGATAGGTGGATCCTGGGAGAGTTGGGAATCTCTTGGACTGTGGCATAGCCTACACTCTGTACAATGCACACAGGTCCGGCCTACTTAGAGTAGCTAAATCAGAATGTGTGTTGTTTGCTAGTCTGTGTCATTCTCAAACTTGAACAACCTTCATATTTACACAAGAGGATTGTATTTCATGCGTGAAAAGGATTTTGTACTATTCATGCTGTCTTTTTGGACTATTTATGCTTGCAACATCGTCCAACCAATGAGAGTGCAGGAAGAGATCAAATTAAACCCCCCAAAACACAAGCAGTGTACCTCTTTTCTGTTGTTCTTCCTAACTTCCCCGTGTTTTAATCATATTTAAATTTGTTTTTCCAAAACAAGTTCTGTTCAGAGACATTCTATTCAAAGTTCTAAAAATTGAGTTATCACCGCGGAAACCAACAGAATGTTCTTGCCGATTGCTCCACTTTGAAGGCTTCTTCAGAGAATTTCTATTTACACATTACCCCATATGGCTTGTTTTTTTTCTCACCATTAACCTTCCACCTCCACACATTATTGTGTGATGAATCGATGTGACAAATGAATGTTTCTTTTATATCTCCATTAAAAAATAAAATTAAAATTTGCTTTAACATCATTTGTGCACTCCACCAAAAATATATATATTTTTTTAAAAATCCAATTTGATTATTATATATGTTCCCAGTAACTTTCTATGGAGCAAACAAAAATTCGTCATAAAATCCTAATATTTAATTCATAACTCCAGAGAGTATTCCGTATGGATTATGACTTTTTGTGCCCACGTGAACATCGTGTTTGTGTTACATTCAAAGGAAATGATTGCCCTAGGGCACTAGAATGTCAGTTCACCATAGGATCAGAAAATAATTATGGAGAATGGAACGAGGCCTGCAGGTTTTTTGTTTTCTCTCGTAGCAAATTCGGATTGAGTAAAATCTGCTTTAAAAATATATCTAAATTGAGGAGAATCTCATTAGTGGAGCTTTGAAAAACGAACCCTCCCCCGCTAAAACAGCTGAAAACTTGAAGGCGTCTTCAAAGACACACTGTATTTTTTGCTTGGCACAGCTCACCCTGGGACAAAGTCATTAAAAAGTCTAATTACTATAGAAGAGCTTTCATCATTAGCAAGTCTAGAGATTAAGACAAGGTAAAAATAAGAGGGTGCAATCAGTGCAGCAGATGTTTACGTGACTTTTCCACTATGCGCCATTGCGAAACAGGAAAGGTGTTTTGTAAATAAACTAATTATTTGTTTTTATTGTAAGTGAAAGTAGTATATGAAAACTGTAATTCTAATCCTATAACTGTGTGCAAAATTCCTTTATATTGCGATGCCACTCACCGTATAAAAGTGAGAGCAATGTTGTTTAATGTTGCGCCTACACATTCCCTTTGCCAGAGTAATCTAAATTCTCACAGTGATATCCACTAACTCAAGATTTCAAATCTAAGGTCAAAATATCTGAACTTGAGAAATACTCTAAGCCAGCCATACATTCAGTTCGTCTAAAGTTCACTTTGAATTCTCGGTTTAGAAAATAGTGCTGTCCATCTTCTTAGTCTTATTGAGGCCTTGCAAATGACGTGGGCTTAATTTGGTAGGTGCCATGTTGACAGACGTTCCATGACATCACCTGTGGACACTTTATTCAGTAAAATATAGTCTTAGATCACAGCAAGAATCTTTGAATGACTATTAAAATGTATTATAACCTTGTCATTATGATGGCTTGCGTTGTTACTGTTTGGGGGTACATGATATATCAAGGTACCCTGCACAGTAACCCGCACCCTTTGGGTACAGAGCAGAAGGCTCTAACTTCATCTAGACACTGGAGATGTTATAGACCAGGCATAGGCAACCTTCGGCACTCCAGACGTTTTGGACTACACCTCCCATGATGCTTTGCCAGCATTATGCGTGTAAGAGCATTATGGGGGATGTAGTCCACAACATCTGGAGTGCCAAGGTTGCCTATCCCTGTTATAGACTATCACGCACATCACTGTCAGCCAGGCAGATGAACACCCTAAGTGCTCCCAAAGCCCAACTAACTATAAGTACTCTTAACCCCAAGTATTCTTAGCTTCATTCAAATGCTGCTCAGTGTTTATAATCAATGGTTTTGTCGGTATTATTTGTAATGAGTATAAGCATGCACTCGGTGTATTCCTGGCTCGTGAAGGTTCCAAATCAGATCTGGCATTGTGACTCTTTCTCTGAACGCCCGTACACTGGTATTTTGTAATATGGCTCTGGCTGCATGTCTTGCCCCAGTGTTTTGATTATTTATTCTCCGTACTGGGCAGCATTAAGATCTGTCTAGGACGTTGGAAAAGTTTAATGTAGAGATGATTGCGAAAAAAATCCTTTCTCAGCTGGATAACTAAACAAAGAATTATTATTTGGTTTTGACAACCCCACACTGGGCCACTCTTACTGAAGAATGGGTCCGAATGGAAAGATGTTGTATCTTTGCCCTTTTCTTAGAAATGGATTGGCCGTACATAGTGACAGATCTTTCTTCCTGAACACAGAGGGAGACTTTGCCCCTGCTTGTGTGCTACCACCCACCCCCATACAGTGCAAGGAGCGGAGCCTACAGCCCAGTCTATGTCAGTAGAGTGAATGGTATGACCTATTCTAATAATTTATTTCCTGTTCAGCCTCCCTTCATTCCGGGGTCACAATAAATGAATACGCTGGCCGTTGGTGAACTAGATTACTGAAAAAACTATTTTTTAAATATTAATGCTATTCTTTAAAAATTGCTAATTTATTCGGTTTTCCAGTTGTAGTTTGCTCTGTTGACGAAACATAATAAAACTTTCACCTGAAAAACAATATAACCTGCAGCATAAAAAAAATCAATAAAATTGTCTTCATAGAAAATTAATCAAATGCTGAGTGCTGCAAAAACCACATTACTGAGCCCTAACAAATCCTCGCTAGTTGAGCAAGTAATAGAATGGTGCAGTTATGCAGTATTTCGAAAGTGCAGAACATTATTCTGGGCATCGTGTGTGTTTGCCTACCATTCCCATAGCATTCTCACTTTGAAGTTTTGTAGTTTTTTCATATACTGCTAGTAGGAGTAAATGTGGGAGTTGGAATTGTTAGGGATCTTTGCCAGACAGCAAAATAAGCGGTTTAATCAACAAAATAATTAGTTTAACTCTTTGCTTCTTGTTCTCTTTTCATTACTTCATGCAATAAAGCGGTTGCTTAGCAACTACATGATTTTATGTAAGATATATTATATAAAAAGGCAAAGCAATGTTATATTGGACATGTCTTTGTGTTAAACTGTTTATTTTATAGGTAAACAGAAAACCATGTGTCTGCGACTCAATGTATAAAACGTACAGACATGGTCAGTTTTACCTGTTGTCCATCCATGCATGATCTAAGAGACTTTGATCATGGACTGATTGGAGGTTCCGAACACAGTGGATCAAGTTTCTCAAAGACCTTATGGGACTCTAATCCCTTAGGATCTCTAAAGCAGGGTGCACAGACTACTGTGTGATTAAAAATATCCATGGGGCTACCTTGTCAAACAGAGAGGTCAGAGCCTACCATTCTTGAGACAGGAGAAGATCTCACCAAGTACTTACCAAGGGCATATAATGTATGGAAAGCATATATTTAATGACCTCCAGCTGTGTAGTTGGACTTCTCTCAGTAATCTACCCATGTCTTACGTCGTACAGCCATTCGTGGTATGATATACCTAATTTCCCAACTTGCACGCACACAATCTTGGGAACATGGTGTCACAATGTGACAGTTCCTCTTCTGGTGATGGCCTCAGCCGACGAGAGAGACGTTGCAATATAGATTAATTTGATATTGTTATTGCAGAAGTAGTTTTTCGAGCTCAGCTGAGTGTATCTCTTGACTTATTCTTGGTCAAACTACTCAAAAACAGAACTGGGGGACAGCGTCCATGGCTTAATGGCACAATAACCACTACGTTACAAGAAGACTGATCCTTTAGACAATGCTGCCTTCATAAAATATGACCAATTTCAGTTTATTGTTTTCTGTTTGCTGTTTCAATAAACGGACACCCTCCAACCTGCTCTTTGCCAGCGTTACAGTTTTTACCCAGCCTCCCAAACGTTCATAAATGGAATGCTTTTATTTGTCTTTGCTCGATTTGCAATCAGTCACTTGGCTGATTTTATTAGAGACAGCATTCTATTGAGTGGCTAGTTTTAAAGGAACACTCCAAGCACCATAACCGCTACAGAGAGTTGTAATAGTGATGGTACCCTGACACCCTTCCCCCTAGTTGACTTCTTACCTGGGATCTGTGGGCATTGCTCTCTGCCTTCACTAATTCTCATAGAACTGCAGTCTGCAGTCTTAGCTCAGTTGAGCTAAAGGAAGCTCTTGCTTAGGAGGATCTGGTTCTTCATCATAAGTAGCAGAAGTGGGGAGTGGAACCAGAGGGCCACAGGTAAGAAGTCAGACCAATCTAAACCAGTTTGAGTACTTACAATGTGGGGGTGCCAGAGCATTTCTGGCACCATAACCACTATGCCAATAACCACTACAGTGAGCTATTGCACTTTTTAAAAAAAAATTGTTTTAGGTTTATACTTTACGAGGAGGAATACTGATTTATAAGAATCTATTTGAATGTGTTTGCCCACCATCTTGCTGATTCTTTTACTTAGTTCTTTTACTTTGAGGTCACAAAGGTTTTATAGTTTTATGTATAATATAATTATTTTTTTCATATAAGCACTTTGAGATTATTCTCACACAATTTTGTTATATCTCATTATTTGAATATTTTAGTACACTTATTGTGCCTTACTCATCAAATATATTAAAGGGACACTATAGTCACCAGAGGAACTACAGCTTAAAGTAGTGGTTCTGGTGAGTATAGTCAATCCCTGCAGGCACTTTATGTAAATGTAAATGCTGATTGGCCAGCACAGCGTTTGGCTGCACCGGCCACCCGCCCTCCATATTTGGCAGAGATCATTAGAATTGAAAGTCTCAGAAAATCCAGTGCTTTCCTATGGGAAAATATTGGATTGGCTGGGATAATCAATTCTGATGATCTCAGCCAAGGAGGCGGGGTGGGGTGGAGCAAGCACCAGTGGACCCGTACAGAGCTGGAATAAAGGTACGTTTTTAAGGGGGTCAAGGGGGCCAGCCACCTAAATAGTGTTTGTAACACTATAGGGTCAGGAATACACGTTTGTTTTCCCCGATCCTATAGTGTTCCTTTAAGTTTGGCATACTACAGGATTATTCACCAAAGTGAGAATAAGGTCCTTATAGCCAAACTGAAAAAAATCTTGCAGTCGGACATTGTTTCCAATCAGTTACTCTGGACTTAAATTTAAAATCGTATGAATTTAACATGGATTCTCACCTAGGCCAGTAACCCTGAAAGCGAATTTCACATCTTAAATTAAAATTGCAGAAGTGGCTGCGTAGCCAACTTTGAGAATTTTTCCAATTCAGCTAGTTTGGACTTAAATGTGAAATTTGCTTAGAATTCTCACTTTAGTTAATAACATTTGTTAATTATTCCTGGAAGTATTCTGTAGGGAGAGACCTCCTGAAACGTCATTCATCGTGTGTAGACACACAGTTGGACACACAGGAACAGAGGGGTTGAGGGCCCTGCTCAATGCTCTTACATGCTAGAGGGAGTGGGGTATAGTGACACAAAAGATAAGGATAGTATTAGACTAATGACAGTTGCAAGAGAGAAAATATCAATAAAACGTGATTGCATAAAACACCAATCATTGCAACAAATGTAATTAATTTATAATTATCATTACAAACAATCACATTAATGTAAAATGGCTAAAATAAAACCTATAGGATACTGATGGCAATATATACAATACACACCCTGTGCAAAGCAATACATAATTCGGAGAAAGTGATCAACAATTATTTTCCATAAACAGAGAACATATTCCGTAGAGCTCTACAATGTGTAAACCAAACGTACACAGAATTGATAACAAGCGTGATTAGACGTACAAGGACAGGAGATAACTAGGGCCATCCTGTAATTGACTTGTAATAACAGGCTACACATGCTTGTGATATAATTGTATTTTGTCTGGCATGGATTTAAGGTGATTAGTTTCCATGATTTACAACAATCAAAGGCTTAAACGGAGTTCAGGTTAGTTAAGTGAGATGAACAGCCATTGGTAGATCTAGAGGTGTCACCCAAAAAAATAAAAGTTGCAGGTTATTAATTTGATCACCTAACGATTTCCTCCTATTTGTGGGGAACAGACAAAATGTCAGGCCTTTTGTTAAATGTATTTTCACACAAGAAAAATGCTACATGACGTCTAATGTAATAAAAGTTTTACTCTCCCAATCCACCTGCGTTGTTTGTTACTACGGACAACTTCATCTTCAGCAAACTCGATAATGTGTCATTTAAACTTCTGCATTGTCAGTGTTAATTCTAGATTTTGGATGACAGTGTGTTGTGTATGCTTGGGCTGTCTCACTCCAGCGTTAAGTAAGTGGCGGAGAATTGATTTCTTGTAAGCTGAAATAGGTTCGGATGACGTGTAGTAATGCAAGCTCAGCTGACCATTCAACCGAATCCCCTAGAATATCACTTACTGTATTTTTCACGATCTCCCAGTAAGGGAGAATTTTTGGGCATTCCCACCAGATGTGCAACATTGTCCCCCTGTCAGCCTGACATCTCCAACATGTGGGAGGAACCATAGGAAAGATTCTTTGAAGTAGGGTCGGAGTTCTATACCAAAAGGAGACCCGTTTATAATTCATCTCCTGATACTGGGAACTTATGGAGCTCTGATGTTGCCATAGCAGTACTTTTTCCCATTGTGTTGCCAAGAAAGTCTTGCCCATGAGCTTCTCCCACTGCCGCTGAAAAGTGCTGTTTACCGATCTAGTCCCCACCAAAAGGTATTGATACAATGTCGAGACTGCTTTCTCCAATGTAGAGCCACGCACGCAAAGTTTCTCAAACCAAGTAAGCTCCTGTGCAACTGTTCCTTATGAGGGAGGGTGTTGTAGTAATGTTTCAGTTGTATATAACGGAGGGAGTTTAACCCCTTAAGGACCAAACTTCTAGAATAAAAGGGAATCATGACATGTCACACATGTCATGTGTCCTTAAGGGGTTAAAGGTGTCTGTGGCCTACCCTCCAATAATGAGTCCAGGTCACGTAATTTCCTGTCTTGCAACACTCTACGAATAGTAATATAATCTCCTCCCCCTAGGAATGACCAAGCTTTTGATGAAAGTCCCCCCCCCCACCCAGTTTACTGTTGTTTGTTAGGGCTAGGTGCTGGGAAATATATGGTATTTCACGAATTCCCCACCAAGAGCGGAGTGTCTGTGAGACCAGTGTCATCCATATTGCCGATTCCAGAGAGGAATCTAGCTCTCTTTTATCCAGGGACACCCATTGCTTTTGTGGAGAGCACAAATGCCACTCAAGGATTCGTTGTAGTACTGTGGCCTCATGATATTTTTTTATTAGGGGAGAGCAAGTCCCCCCCTGTGTCTGGGTAGGCTTCTGGCTACATTTTGTGACGTAAAATGCTATAAATGCACAGAAACTTATACTACTCCAGGGTTGTGTCATACCAGTGTCCAGTGTTATTGCCGGGACTCCAAACCTTAGGAATAAGTTGTGTCATTACTGGTGCGGCCCCATATCTAAGTATTGAATCATTCCTGCATTGTTAATGGTGCAACTCATACTACTTATCACTTGTGATAAGACTCGATACAAATGTTCCTCACATTCTTCTGATGTCACTAGTGGTGTGAAACGAATGTTGTCATTCACGTACTTTGTAGCACATGAGGATGACGCAATCCAATCACATTTCACCGTGTGCTATATTAACCCCTCCTGCCTAGACCTAGCTGACTCATTTTGACATGCACCTTATAAAAGCAGCTTTATCGAGTACATCGTGCCTTATTCAAACAGGCAAATTGTATCTTCATACATCCGCCCTGCAAATGTCACAAAGCCCCCGTGGCTTGTTTAATGGTCCTCAAGAACAATCATGGACACTATACAAAACATCAGAGAGACAGGGTTGTCCTCAGAAAATTTACAGGAGGTGCGCAAAGCAATAATCCAGAGGGGGACTGTCACTCTAAGGAATAATTTCAACAAGTAAAGGGCAATTGTGGAGGGGGCTGGGTTGCTCTTTCTTGGAGTAAGCTGTAGACACACATGCCGGGAAAGGACCACATGGCGTGAATCCTGATGAGACATAATTGCAGAGACAGATACAACCATCACATTTCAAATTGAAGCCAAAAGAACCCCAAACACATTTTTAAAGTTCTGCAAATCGGCCATGTTTTCATTTTATTTTTCATTTTCTGATAATTCACACTTTAGCGAATAACCCTTAAATGGTAGGGCAATAAAACAATTTTTTGCTTGTTTTTTTTTTACAAATCTGTCAGCTTGCAATAAAAGCAGGATGATATTGTACTTAGAGTTTTTTTGACACATTTGTTGCACATGAAGTAACGTAAGTCTCTATTTACCCCCCCTCCCCCAAAAATTTTTTTCACACAAACAGAAGAAAAAAAAACGAAACATGTTTTTATAGATCATAGTCAATCATTCTCTTAAAAGAATAATAAAAAATAAAAAGAAATAGACAGCATTTTCTTCATGGCAATATCTTTCAATTTTCGAGTGTGCTTTATGAAACTGTATCCATACACAATCTTCTCTCCAGTCACCTACACAAAATAAAAAAACAAACCATCTGTTTAAACGCTCGAACCATGGATGCACCGTGCAGCTGAGAGCGTGGGTGCTTCTGGGAGCTCTCCAGCCTTAGGCATCACACAGAAGCAATGCTTGGGCTAAAAAAAGAAAAGAAAATATATACAAGCACGACTCGAGTTGCTGTTGCATGACTGGGTTTTAGGTCGTTGGCAGTTTTCTAAACATTTACATATGAACGGTACTTTAAAAAATAGGTTTGGTCATTGACAGCCTTCACTTTCATTAAATATGTTTCATTTTAATGTCGGCAGACGTATCTTGCATTGTGAAGTCCTAAAAGGCTACATCGGTATGGCCTCACCTTAGACTTGTACTTTTTCGAATTGGGTTGTTTCAAACTTTGCAGTCTGTTAACCATTGTTGCCAACATCTGAAAAACATTTCCAGGAACGCTTGGAGGGAGATTTCTCAAAGTATTGCTGACACTTTTGTTTCTAATTTGGAGTATGTGTGTGATTGCAAGGATGTCGTTGTGCGAAGTGTTGGTATATAAATGCAGGAGTCATTCACATGTTAACACAGACACACACAGATGTATGCAAACAGGCAAACACACATGCATACTTAATATAGTGTAGGTCCTCCTCGTGCTGCCAATGTGTCAAGTCACGGACTATACAAGGCTACCAAGGCTGTAGCAGCAGATCCTTTTAAGACCTGTAAGTTGCAGGATGGGTCCTCCATGGATCGGATTTGTTGTTCCAGCACATCCCACAGATGTTCAATCGGATTGACATCTAGGGAATTTTGAGGCAAAGGAAACATCTTGAACTCTTTGTCATGTTCTTCAAACCATTCCTGAACAATATTTGCAGTGTGGTAGAGGGCATTATCCTGCTGAAAGAGGCCACTGCCATCAGGGAAAAACATTGCCAGGAAGGGGTGTATGCAGTCTGCAACAATCTCTAGGTAGGTGGTACATGGCAAAGTAACAGCCACATGAATGCCAGGACCCAAGGTTTCCAAGCAGAATATTGGCCAAAGCATAACACTGCACCCCCCTGGCCTGCTTCTTCCCATAGTTCATCTTGCTGCCAACTTTTCCCCAGGTAAATGATGCACAAGCATCACCTGATCTAAAATAATATGTGGTTCATCAGACCATGCAACCTTCTTCCATTGCCTTATGGTCCAGTTCTGACACTCACGTCCCCATTGAAGGCACTTTCAGTGTTGGACAGGGGTCATCATGGGCACACTGCCCGGTCTATGGCTACACAGCCCCATACATAGCAAACTTAGATGCACTGTTTGTTCTAACACCTTTCTTTCATGGCCCTCACTAAGCCTTGAGGTTCCATGACCCTAACTCTGGTTCACCGCGTGTCCTTCTGTTATTAATTGTTATGTTGTTCACTTCATCTGTCAGTGGTTTTAATGTTGTGGCTGATCAGTGAATGTTTCTCCTTTATGTATTTAATCATTTGTCACGTATTCCTTTACTACCTAATATCACATATTAATTTTCATATCTTACAATCACTAATATTACTAATTACTAATAAACAACCCTTTAACCTTATAGATAATTTTGATTCTTATAGTCTATATAAAAGCTTGCAATTGTCCAAGACTGAGGTCACATAATGTTCTTGTGCATCTCAGTTATAATTTTTAAGATGAGGTCATTTTTGGGCCACAAGGTGAAGAAATGATTCATGGTCTGTTTTCATCTTAGAGAAGGACGCATGTGTTTGTCCAACAAAATCCATCAAAGCTAATACTGACCAGCATGTAATCGTATAACTCTGTTTACACAGCTGGATGGATACTTAGGCAGTACTTAGACATGAAATCACTGAGACAACATTTCTTTTTGCACTACTGTATACTGTGTAATAACAGGAACATGGCTGAAAAACATTACAATAACAAAAAATAACTGACAGAAGTGAACAATGTACAAAACGTTCTCAATTTCCTGACACTTTGTATGGTTCTAAAAGCATTTTCAGCATGGCAAATTACACTATACATATCGTACATTAAACTTTGAGCATGTCTATGGCTCAGACTGTCAGCTCAGAATGTGACAGTATTTTGAGCATTGTAAAAACAATCATACATTACAAAAGCAAGAAAAAATAAAACAATAACACCTTCCTGGAGGAAGTCCCGCACCCAGGCAGACTTTCTCCATTATAGATTCATATTGTGTTCATACAGTGCAGCCCTTGCCCTTGCCAAACAGTCCTATTTTTCCGCTCTCATTAGTTCATGTTCCCGCAACCCCAGGCGTCTCTTTCACACCTTTAATTCTCTTCTTCGCCCTGCTGTGGCCACCCCCAAAACTAACCTTACTGCTGATAACTTTGCATGTTACTTCACTGACAAGATTGAACAGCTAAGGAAAGAATTCTCCCCTCCTTGCCTTTCTGTTTCTCAATCACACATAGATCATGCCTTTCCTACCCTTCAGACATTCTCCCCAGCTACTGACCAAGAGGTGGCTGCTCTTCTTTGCTCCTCTCGCCCCACCACTTGCCCGCTCGATCCTGTCCCATCTCACCTTATTAGATCTCTCTCCACTTGTCTCGTGCCTTCTCTAACACACATCTTCAACTGCTCGCTCTCTTCTGGCATCGTCCCTGCTGACCTTAAACATGCCACTGTAGTACCTATACTAAAAAAACCATCCCTCGACCCATCCACCCCCTCTAACTACCGTCCCATATCTCTGCTCCCTTTTTCCTCAAAGATTCTGGAAAGACTTGTCTTTACCCGTGTGTCTCATTTCCTCAATTCCATCTCTCTCCTTGACCCCCTTCAATCTGGCTTCCGCCCTCTCCACTCTACAGAGACTGCCCTTATCAAAGTTACTAACGACCTAATCGCAGCTAAATCCAAAGGCCACTACTCCATACTAATTCTTCTTGACCTCTCAGCGGCCTTTGACACCGTTGATCATGCTCTCCTTCTTCAAACTCTTCAATCGCTTGGTCTCTGTGACTCTGTCCTCTCGTGGTTTTCCTCTTATCTCTCCCAACGCTCATTCAGTGTCTCTTTTTCTAATGATACCTCCTCCCCTTGCCCTGTCTCGGTTGGAGTTCCCCAAGGCTCCGTCCTTGGTCCCCTTCTATTTTCTCTTTATACTGCCTCTCTTGGCAAACTTATTACCTCTTTTGGATTTCACTACCACCTGTACGCTGATGACACCCAGCTATATCTCTCCTCCCCGGACCTCTCCCCTGCCGTCCTGCAACGTGTCACTGCTTGCCTTTCTTCCATCTCTGACTGGATGTCATCCCGCTTTCTGAAACTCAATCTCTCAAAAACTGAGCTCCTTGTCTTTCCTCCTCCTAATACTGATCCTCCTCTTTCCCTCTCCCTCCAAGTTTGTGGTACCAACATCAGCCCATCCTTGCAAGCGCGCTGTCTTGGCGTCATACTTGACTCTGGTCTCACCTTTGAGCCTCACATCCAGCATGTTGCCAAATCCTGTAGATTCCATCTTAAAAACATAGCCCGCATCCGCCCCTTTCTTGCACCAGATACTACCAAGGAGCTTGTCCATGCTCTAGTAATTTCCCGCATGGATTATTGTAACCCTCTCCTGATTGGTCTTCCCAATAGCCGTACTGCACCCTTACAGTCTGTAATGAATGCTGCTGCTAGATTGATTTTCCTCTCTAGTCGTTTCTCTCACACCTCACCCCTCTGCCAGTCCTTACATTGGCTTCCTGTATGCTATAGGAGTCAATTCAAGGTACTAACTCACACCTATAAAGCACTGAACAACTCTAGCCCCTCTTATATCTCCTCACAGATCCATAGGTATGTACCTTCTCGGTCTCTCTGCTCTGCCCGTGACCACCTCCTGTCCGTTGTCCGCACTCGTACGGCCAACTCGCGCTTGCAGGACTTCTCACGGGCGGCTCCCTTCCTATGGAATAGCCTGCCTACCGCCATCAGACTCTCCCTTAGTCTTGCATCTTTTAAGAAGTGCCTTAAAACCCATCTCTTTAGGAAAGCTTATGGCTTCCAAGACTAACCCTTACCTCACATACCTGTCTCTTGCCCTCTCCTAAAGGGCAGCCCACCTTATTTGATTGTAAATTCCTGTCCTAATGTGTTTTACACCCCACCTCCTATAGAATGTAAGCTCGTTTGAGCAGGGTCCTCTTCAACCTATTGTTCCTGTAAGTTTATTTGTAATTGTCCTATTTATAGTTAAATCCCCCTCTCATAATATTGTAAAGCGCTACGGAATCTGTTGGCGCTATATAAATGGCAATAATAAATAAATAAATTTAAATTCATTTTAAAATTTGTGTAAGTGTCTGCACACAGGAAGGAACAGAAACATGAAACCATAGAGTTACTTACCAACATAACCATCCTGGTACAGACCCGTAAAAATTACTCAGATGGGTGGCTATTAGAGGCTCAAGAACATCCTCTCCCAGAAGCTTGCCCACCCCATTAGACGTTCCCACTGTTTTTTTTACGAATATTCTAACAAGTGCGGCGGACTTCTTGTGTGAACATTCTCGAAGTAGAGACAGTTATGCTATATCTTGAAAATATAAATTTAAATACATTAAGGCATTTCGTGACCTCTTTTTTCCGCATTTACTTAAGGATTTGAATTCAATTCTCGAAGGTGGGGTGTTCTCACCTGACTCTCTGGCAGTGAATAATGCAGTTATCCCAAAGGAAGGCCTGCTGTGTGAATTACTGACTGATATACCTCCTGAATGCAGACTTGAAAATATTTTCCAAGATAATAGCACTTCTGGAGTGGGGGGGGGGGGAGGGAGGTAGGGTGCTCCTGGACTTGAAAGACCCTGATTATGTGGGATTTGTGCCTGGTAGTGAGGCGAGGGACAATGCAATCCATGCACTTAATTTCATGCACATACGGTGGAGTTCTAGATGTGGGATCCTTCTCCTCTCTACCGACACAGAAAATGATTTCGCCAGGATTGATTGTCAGTTTATGATCATTTGAAACAGCACCCAACAAGGATGCCCCCTCTTCGCCCACCTGTTTGCCCTCTCTCTGGAACAATTTCTGGAGGCGGTCGGACAGGACAGGGGTGTGGCGGGACTCAAGGTGGCTGGTCGGGAACATAAAATAACTGCAAATGTGGAAACCTGACTGTTTCTCTCCCCAACCTGTAATCGGCATTCACAGACTACGGATTTCTATCTAATTTAAATGTTAATATCGATAAATCAGAGGACCTCCCCATCACGATGAAGAAAACTACTGTGTGGCTTTTGCAGTCTCATTTCAAGTTTATGTGGTATAATGGTAGGATGACAAAGACCAGATGTATGCAGACAACTTTACCCCTGTATTGGGGATGTTGTGGTCCGACTTGGAGAGGTGAGGCAGTAACGCTATAAACTTGAACCTTTTGCCCAGATTGCTCTATCTCTTCCAGATGATTCTGATCGTGCTTCCACAGGTTTTTCTTTAAGACACCATGATTTCGAAGTTTGTTTGGAAGGAGGGAGATGTACAAGGAGGCCTCAGACTTGTGTTCCACATATTAGGGAATTGCCCGTGCATAACCCACTTCTGGCAAATCATACATCAGGATAAATATACCTTGACTCTGACCTGCCCCTAAAACCACTGGCAATGCTGCATCACCACAATAAGCTATCCTCAAATTTAAACCTATTTAGTTTAGAAAAACGTCGCCTGAGAGGGGATATGATAACATTATACAAATATATTCGGGGCCAATACAAACCATTGTGTGGAAATCTATTCACAAACCGGACTTTACATAGGACACGAGGCCATGCGTTTAGACTGGAAGAAAGAAGATTTCGTCTAAGACAAAGGAAAGGTTTTTTTACTGTAAGAACAATCAGGATGTGGAATTCTCTGCCTGAAGAAGTGGTTTTATCAGAGTCCATACAGATGTTCAAACAGCTACTAGATGCATACTTGCAAAGACAGAATATTCAAGGATATAATCTTTCAATGTAGGGTAATAACTGCTTGATTCAAGGATAAATCTGACTGCCATTCTGGGGTCAATAAGGAATTGTTTGTCCTAGCTTGTTGCAAAATTGTGCTTCAAACTGGGGTTTTTTTTTTTTTTTTTTTTCTTTTGGATCAACAGCAAAAAACAGGTGTGAGGAAGGCTGAACTTGATGGACGCAAGTCTCTTTTCAGCTATCTAACTATGTAACTATGTAACTATGTAACTATGTAACTATATATAAGATATCCTTAACGAAGCACCTCCTTAATGTTGCCAAGTCCCTGATGGCATATAACAGAAGTGCCCACGCTCCAGCAGCGGATGTCCAAGGTGGAGGAAATATACAATACATATACACTCACAGCTTCCCTACATTGGCATATGGAACACTATGCACAAACATGGGCGCCATGGCGAGAGTATGTTTTTAGACGTACAGATGTGGGGGACTAGCTGACCACAGAACTGATTCTGGAGACCTTGTGGTGGCTCACGGGGAAGTCAGGGTGTGGTGACGCCCCTCTTTTTACCCTACCCCCCTTTTTTGTTTTCTCTCTTCACTCTAATTCACACTTTTCGCCTTTTTCAATTGCAAACTCTCACCTCTTTCTCCCCTCCTCCCTTTTTTCCTCTTCTCTCGGTCACCCTCCTTCTCCATTTCTACTTCCTCTCCATTTTGCATGCCTCTTCCATGTGTCTTCTTCTTGTCCATTTCTCCTTATAACTCTTATTCCCTTCTCCAACTGTCCCCTAATTTTTGTTACTGTGATGACTGCTTTCTAGAGTACACTGGGGAGGCAATGCATGGGGTCAATACCTACCTTGACCAAAGAGAGGTGACTCACATTAGACTCAAGGCTTTACACCCAACAAAAAGTTACATAATTTTCACTGCTGTGATACATGTAGCTTCCCACAGTTCACGTTTTGTCACATTGTACCAATTCTTTTCAAGAATTGTCCACTTTTGAAGTGTTATGCACCTACCCTGAGCTGACCCCTGGAACACGGAGTATCCTGTATCTACACTTTGCTTTAATCCCATCATCCCACTACCCACTACCCTCCTATGCCGGAAAATGGGAGATGCTCGTGGTGGTAGTGACCATTCATATGACCATTCTGGACCGGTATCCAAACTATGCCCACAAAATTTCGGACTCTCCGCAGCCTATGGAGCCAGCACCAATGCTTCTCTACCTCTCGTTAAAACTTGCTCACAATTTGTATCTTGAATGTTGTGTAACAGCTGATCCCCCTTTTTAGGAGACAACAAACTATCCCCCCACTGAACCTGTGGTTCACTAGGATGGATGAACTACGCTCTATAGAGAAGCTCATATTCAAAGCCTCTGATAGGACACAGAAATACCCAGTCATGGGGCGTTTGGTCCCATTGGTTACTTACCACCTCTACTGAGGAGTTCCAGCGTATACTACAGTAACACCCACACTAACAAGGGGTAGATTCTAACTGGTCCTGGAAATCCAGGGATCAGCGGGGGCCCCCCTTCAGGCGATCCAATATGTCTGTCCCATTCCCTTCCCTACTCCTTTCCATTTCCAATTTCAGAGGGCTTTGCCTCTACCAGCATTTGATCCCTCTTATTCTAATACTCAATACTGCCTGTAATTCATTTCATACTGTTATTACACCCATGGACGTTTTAGATCCAATCTAATTTGCCATATTTTGTCAAATCTACATCATTTTTTAGGTCTTCCATTCAATAAAAATATTTTACTAGAAATATAATTTTTAGCAAGGCACTTTTTATGAAATGTGTTCATGAACTAGCTTATAAAACTTACTTTGTCAAAATGCACATAGAGTGGATAGCGAGCGTATAAACACTAAAAAGAGGTTCAAACAAATCTTGTATCATCAATAATTATGGTAAATAAAGAGTCTTCAAAGAAAATATAGTCATATTTTATATAGAAAAACATACCTACTGCTGTTCATTGTGTTAAAGACAATATAGCATAACCATAACCAATTAAAAAAAACAAAACAATTAACTGGAGATAACAGATTAAATTTGCCTCATCTACATTTATGCTCCGAAGAATCTGATTGTGTTCAATGCGGTTTGTGTGATCTTTTTACTGAGTCCATATGTTCTAGGGATCCTTTAGTGTCCATCTTGACTCTCTCTCTGGATCTCTGGACCCCCTGTGGCTTTCTTTGACTTGCCTTAGCAAATTGCTATTTGTATGTAACACAGTTAGTTAGTTAGTTTGTTTGTTTGTTTGTCTGTTTGTTTGTCTTTAATAAAGTTTCTTGTTCAAGCAATGATGGAAAATATACTTTTATAGGCTTTTGTTTTTATTATTCATTAACCAACTTCTACAGCAGACATCATTCATACCACAACAGGATTTAATAAAAATATGCTACAATTGTTATTTGAACTTTGCTAAAGAAAAATGTTAAAGCCGTTAAATAACTAAAAAAGGCTAAACTGGAAAAATTGGAATGCACAAAGCCTAGTTATCCAAATGAAAGATCAAAAACTACGTTTTACTAAGAAAAATGCTGGATTTGTTCTGTTACATAAAAAGCTGTCCTAGGACAATGCAATTCATTTTATCCAAATCTGGAAGAAAAATCTGATATTGAAATCTAAATAAGAATTCCAAGCAAGGACTGCAAAATCCCAACAGACATCTGGTGGGTAAGACCATGAACCAGAATGTGTGAATTATTATGTAAAATGTTTTAGATAAAAAGTATCTATAGATCGATCTGACTGTCTGTCTATGCACATATATAGAAATCTGCATTTGTGTCCCAGTGGCTAGTTACATCACCAACACACATGACTTTGGCAGCCTGAATCTTTGTCAATTTGGTGGACAAAATACGTCAATCTTCAGCACGCACAGCAGTTGGGCAGCGGACATATTGAGCTTTTCCATTGCATGAAGAGCATGCAAGGGGTAACACGAATGCTCTCTCCCTCCCACTCCCTTACTACCTCCCCCGCCTCTCCTTTGCTTCGCAAACTCAGAGCGCATGCATGCATACAAACCGGTCCAATCACAGGCTTCTCTATAATTAGAGGTCCCTAATAGTTTATTTTAAATCAAAAACGTACCCCAACCCAAAAGGATTGCAGAAACCCTTTAAGCAATTTTACACTGTAATTCATATATTAAATATCTATTTATTTGTATGTTTCATTTGTGCTATGTACATACAAAATATTCATGAAAATACAGAAACAACAGGTGTTTAACCCTCAACTCACAGTTGAGCAAGTAAACTCTAACAGCGTTATTCACTAATGGGAGAATTGTCAGGAACTCGAAGGGAATCTAAAATTTAAGGTCAAAGTAGCCAAACTGAAGCACAGCCTATTGGGAGATTTTTTCCAGTTCGTCTACTCTGGCCTTAGATGTAAAAAAAATCACTATCAATTCCCAATAATTCTCGCATTAGTAAATAACCCTGTACGTTTTACACCTAAAAATAATCTGAAAAAACTGCCTGGAAATATTCAAGTGATTGTGTTTGTATTTGCTCCAATCTGAAATAATAAACCTAAAAAAATACGTTTAGTTTGAAACCCACAGCTAGTGTCTGCCCCGCAGTTCTACAGACTGTTATAAGTATCAGAATACTGAAGATATTTGTCGAAGGGAAAATGACACGTTCATTCCAGATATTATTTAAGCTGTTATTTTGTATTACTGTCCAAATGTTGCTAACAGCCAAGGAATTTCGATTCTCCCACATCTGTTTTTGCATAGATTTGGCAAATATATGCTAACTGTCAATAGTGTGCCAAACAGTCATTGGGAAATATCAAATCTGGAATCTTATCTTTTCAATCTGCAGCCAAATAAAGATTTTTCCAGTTCTATCTCTGTGTTCAATTAACAGGATGAATCGGTCTGAAAATTGTGTCCAGGTGACTGATAACAGTTCATGCGAAACAAATGTTTCAGGGATAAATTAAATCGAGAACATAGAGTAACTTCGAAAATAGGTTTATTGAAGAATGCCATCTAACAGGTTTGGTTCACTGTATTTATTCTATCTGTCTGTCTGTCGCTCTGTCCATCAATCCATCTGCCCCGTCCGTCCATCTGTCTGTCTAAACTTCCTTGGAACAAAACCTGCCTGGCTAAGTAACCTGGCTATATGTTAAAATGTATTAAAATTACAATGATCTACCGAGCCTTATTGCACATAGAAAGAAAGTACAGGGAGTGCAGAATTATTAGGCAAATGAGTATTTTGACCACATCATCCTCTTTATGCATGTTGTCTTACTCCAAGCTGTATAGGCTTGAAAGCCTACTACCAATTAAGCATATTAGGTGATGTGCATCTCTGTAATGAGAAGGGGTGTGGTCTAATGACATCAACACCCTATATCAGGTGTGCATAATTATTAGGCAACTTCCTTTCCTTTGGCAAAATGGGTCAAAAGAAGGACTTGACAGGCTCAGAAAAGTCAAAAATAGTGAGATATCTTGCAGAGGGATGCAGCACTCTTAAAATTGCAAAGCTTCTGAAGCGTGATCATCGAACAATGAAGCGTTTCATTCAAAATAGTCAACAGGGTCGCAAGAAGCGTGTGGAGAAACTAAGGCGCAAAATAACTGCCCATGAACTGAGAAAAGTCAAGCGTGCAGCTGCCAAGATGCCACTTGCCCCCAGTTTGGCCATATTTCAGAGCTGCAACATCACTGGAGTGCCCAAAAGCACAAGGTGTGCAATACTCAGAGACATGGCCAAGGTAAGAAAGGCTGGGGCGGAGCCTGGCACTGAACCGGACCGGACGCCATTTCTCCCAGCTCCGTTAATTCCCAAATCAATCTAAGTCTAATCTTGGCAATTACCTACCATCCGACCCTGCAAACACCAGATACTGCCGGGGGACACCCCACAGAATCCCCTGATGCCCTTCCAATACTCCCCGAAACACCTTAAGGCGAAACGCAAGACCGGGGCCTACTGCAGGCCCACAGACCGCGGCCTCGAGTACCTCTGGAACGGGGACCTTGCTGGAGACGCAGCGGAGTGGTGGTCGCCACATACAGCACCTGCCTATACACCCATGGGGCGCAGGAACCAGAAGCCTACACCAGGTAATGCCCCAGAGCAGAGGGATATCGGAGCTATGCTCCAGCGGCACACTCCAGCCAAGATGGCGGCCGCCGAAGATCAAACTCCTCCAGGGGCTCCCCACACAGCTGCACCTCTCACACCTCAGACTCAGAGCCCACCGGAGGACATGCAGCAACAGCCCACAGCTTCAGCAGGTACTACTGAGCCTGCAACCAAACAGGACCTCCAAATCCTATACACAATGCTGCAGGATATTCAAAGCCTTCTCACTACTGACCTGCCCATTCTAAAAACGTCTATACAACAACTGACAGGCAGAATAGAGACAACTGAAATGGGTATTAAAGAGCTCCGCCAAGACACCTCTACCATGCAAGCATCTATACTCCACCTACAAGCAGCCCAACAGGCGCTCTCACTACAAGTAGCGGCGCAGGAAGACAGATACCGCCGCAACCACATAAAGATAAGGGGCATACCGACCACCGTCTCCCAGGAGGAACTACCACATTATGTGAGAAGGCTGCTGGCCTCGGTGCTGCCACCCGCCACCGCAAAAAAAATCACCATTGCTGGACTATACCGCCTACCGACGCCCACCACAACCACTTCTACAATGCCCAGCGACGTCATACTCCGCTGTGCACTGCCACAAGATAAGGGGCAAATAATGGCAGCGGTAAGGAATAAGACCCCACTTGCATTTGAAGACGCGCAACTATCCTTCTACCAGGACTTATCCAAAGCCACACTTCAATGGCGAAAATCCATGAACCCTGTCACCACCCGGCTGCGGGCAGCAGGAGTATCCTACAGGTGGGGAACGCCACGAACCCTCCTCGTCTCACACAAAGGGACAGTACAAAAACTGAGCACTGGGACTGATATTCCTGCATTCCTCGCAACACTGGACATACCGAATGAGACGACAGCACCAGCAGGATTAAACCGCGCCCACGGATGGGACCCATCCAGTGTGGTACCATTTGTACCAAGGACTGCAGCCGACCATCCACCTGACACCTGACTGGCAGGGAAGCCACCAGCTCCAACCCAAACCTATTGGAGAGACTCACCGATCCAGCAGCCTTAGGCTGCAAAGTTGTTCAGTTGTAACATTTTGATTATGGTTTACAGTTGTTGCCTTATTTTTTCGTTTATTAACGTAGACTCACTCATACGAGGACACAAACACTGACCTGGGTCTCCTGGGAATAGAGAGACCAGGCTCACTATATCATGACCAGGCACCCTCGAAGCAGTATCACATAAGGCCCTAGTCCGGTTCCATAAAGCCACGCATAACTCGCTACTTCACCGCAAACACCCCCCCCCCGCTACCCCCTTGGTTAGGGGCAATACCTCCACCGCACGGCTAAGCCATGCACGAAGGTAGCCAAAGGTAGTCACCCCTACCACAATATCGGCACCCAAGTGCAGGAAACCACACGATTCAATCCTAGACCCGTGCATGTTCCCAATCATGCTCACAATTGAGCGGACACGACCGACTTGTAAACCCCTACATTGCATTAGGAACATGCACCTCATGCATTACCCTCCCGGGGCTTGAACAGACAACACCAATATACCATGTACCATACTCGCTAATAGCCCACTAGGGACCCACCCATGATAAACATAAACAAAAAATGTGCATAATCACGATCACTGTATATGTGTAACACGTATAATATCATAATGTTTACTTTGCTAAAAATGTCAATTATACATCTCTGTAATGCAATGCACAACAAAAATAAAGAATTAAAAAAAAAAAAGAAAGGCTGAAAGACGACCACCACTGAACAAGACACACAAGCTGAAACGTCAAGACTGGGCCAAAAAATATCTCAAGACTGATTTTTCTAAGGTTTTGTGGACTGATGAAATGAGAGTGAGTCTTGATGGGCCAGATGGATGGGCCCGTGGCTGGATTGGTAAAGGGCAGAGAGATCCAGTCCGACTCAGACGCCAGCAAGGTGGAGGTGGAGTACTGGTTTGGGCTGGTATCATCAAAGATGAGCTTGTGGGGCCTTTTTGGGTTGAGGATGGAGTCAAGCTCAACTCCCAGTCCTACTGCCAGTTTCTGGAAGACACCTTCTTCAAGCAGTGGTACAGGAAGAAGTCTGCATCCTTCAAGAAAAACATGATTTTCATGCAGGACAATGCTCCATCACACGCGTCCAAGTACTCCACACAGCGTGGCTGGCAAGAAAGGGTATAAAAGAAGAAAATCTAATGACATGGCCTGCTTGTTCACCTGATCTGAACCCCATTGAGAACCTGTGGTCCATCATCAAATGTGAGATTTACAAGGAGGGAAAACAGTACACCTCTCTGAACAGTGTCTGGGAGGCTGTGGTTGCTGCTGCATAGCTTTTTTCTGCATGTTTACTCCCCAACAGAGGGGTACCTAATTAATGATGCCCAAAAGGACGTTTTACATAGAAAAATGTCCTCTTCCCCCCCAAAAAAAGACTGGAGTGACCTTAAAATTTTAAATTAAATTAAATTCCCAGCAGTTCTGACTTAATGTGTAATCCTGTTTGTGTCTTCTCTGTTTCCCTTTAAGTAGGCACTTGAAGAATATACCATTAGGAATTTGAATTTTGCACTCTGCTAGTCCTCACTTGAAATCTAAACATTCCCACGCCTTTCCCACTATCGCACTATCGGACATTAAGATAAAATGTATACATCCTGTGGGATGGCTCTTGGTAGCAGTAAACGATTAAAGCAGGGTTGTCATCAGATATTTCCTTTACAATTTCATATAACACTTTAATAATGGCTTAACCCATGTGTTCATAATGATAAAATCCATCCATCAGTTTTATTTATAAATATATTACTATATAAGTTGGATTTCCTGTACTCAAACACCATAGTTGGACATACGATAGATTTAAAACCAGTTTAATTTATCCCTTGCCCACTAATACCTAGCAGTGTCTTGTTTATAATATACCAAAAATATATAAATTACTAATATTTATTTAAGAAACAAGATACCAGACAGATTAAAGTATACTTGTTATTACATGTCCCCCTCTTACTCAAGCAGGGGTTTGATGGCAGTGCCTTGATGTTTGAAGAAAATGATTTCTCAAACAAGGTTCTCCTGATCTTCTCTGTCAATCAAGTTGCTAGTATTGACCTCTTTGTCAAGAATTGTTTGACAGATGAGAGTGAGCCCAAATTTTTAAACAGTATTTATTTGAAATGTATCAATTTACCAACATTTCTGCTTGTACAATACATAGATTATTTTTTGTGCTCCTTCCTTAGCCTCCAAGTAAGAGCATCCATTAATATACATTTTAGTATGTCTGCCCACAGGTTTGGATAAGCATCAATTGGCTGCTGATGACATAAATGAAAATTTTGTTGTGCATCATTGTATAAGTTATTCAATAAATAAAGCAAGGTAATTAGGTAACTAAAATCTTGAAAAATAGATATGACGAGTATTCTGGCTGAGAAACATGTTTGCGTTATTATTTTAGAATTTTTTTTTGCAGTCTAACAGTTTTGTTGCTTTAAATGCAAATAATTTACCTCTGCTGGATGTCCGAGGGGCTGATTTGTAATGTACATATATCAACGGCAGGCTTCACAGACCTCGTAAACAGTAACAGCTGTATGGAATGGAACAACGAATTACATGATTTCAGTTATGTTCCCAAAGTATTTCGAAATAAGATTTGGACCGTCTTACAAGTAATGCAACAAAATCTTTCACAAATTGCTCTGTTCGGATTTTTTTGTGTTTTCTATGCTATGCCGAAAATTTATTTTTTTGTTTTAGTTAAATCTCCTAATCCTTACTTTTTGTCAACTTGCCTAACTATAGCGAAACATGTTTTTGTAAATTCTTCTCCCCAAGGCTATCCGTCTGGAGTCCTGCGTATGGGTCACATTCCAAAATAGTTTTTTGGGGGTTTGTAATAAGCAGTAAGGATGAACTTTCAGGCCAGAATGATGGATATAGCGTGTCGTCAACTAGTTCCATTTTGGAACCTCTCCTTTAGGGTTTGATTCTATTAATACGTAGAACATGAAGTCTGGTAATAGAATACCAGTAAATTTCTGTTGTAAAATGCTATTCAATTTTAAGTGATTTGTTTATATTATCTTTAACAGGGGTGCCCAAAAGGTAGATCCCAGATGTTTTAAAACTACAACTTCTATGATGCTTTGTAATTCTAAAATCATTGAAAGCTTCATGGGAGGTGTAGTTGTGCAACATCTGGAGATCTTCCTTTTGGGCACCCCTGATTTAGAAATTGACTGATTATTATTATTATTTTATTATTTATATAGCGCCAGCAAATTCCATAGTGCTAGACAATGGGTGGACTAACAGACACGTAATTGTAACCAGACAAGTGGGACACACAAGAACAGAGGGGTTGAGAGCCCTGCTCAATTAGCTTACATGCTAGAGGGAGTGGGGTATAGTGACACAAAGGGTATAAGTAGGGGTAATGAAATAGGTTGCTAGAAAAGTATTAGGTTATTTTTGGCAGTAGGAGTAGAGGAGTCATGGGGGGATGAATGAAAACCCGCTAACAGTTAAAAGATATGCTTTCCCGAAGAAGTGTGTTTTCAAAGATTTTTTGAAGGAGTGGAGACTGGGTGAAAGTCTAATGGAGAAGGGAAGGGAGTTCTACAGAAAAGGTGCCACCCTGGAGAAATCTTGGAGGTGAGCATCAGATGTGGGAGTACGGACAGAGGATAGACGTAGGTCTTCGGCAGAGCGCAGAGGCCTCGATGGGACATACTTGTGTATTAGGGAGGATAGGTAGGTTGGAGCAGCATTTTGTAGGGACTTGTAAGCAAGCACCAGGATCCTAAATTGAGCCCTATATCTAACTGAAAGCCAATGTAGGGACTGACAGAAGGGGGGGTGGGAGGGGCGAGCGGACAGATATATGAGCCTTGCCGTCGCATTCATTATAGATTGCAGCGGTGCAATCTGGGAAAACGTAAGACCACTGAGAAGGGGAGTCAAGGCGAGAAAGAACAACGGCATGGACCAGCACCTTAGCCGCGTCTGGTGTTAAATAGGGGCGGATGCGAGCTATGGTTTTTAGATGGAAGCGGCAGGATTTGGCGATCGACTGGACATGAGGGGCGAAGGAGAGTTCGGAGTCAAAGAGAACACCTGAGCAGCGTGCCTGCAAAGTAGAGGTGATGATGGCGCCATTGACTTAGAGGGAGACAGACAAACATGGAAGTAGCCACACTCGAGGGAGGAAAGACCAGAAGTTCTGTTTTGGACAGGTTGATTTTAAGGAAGTGAGCAGCCATCCAATTGGAAATCGCGGAGAGGCAGTCAGAGACACGAGTCAAGATGGGCAGAGAGAGATCAGGAGAGGAAAGGTAGATTTGTGTGTCATCTGCATATATATAATAACGGAAGCCAAAGGAGCTGAGGAGTTTACCAAGGGAGGCAGTATAGATGGAGAACAGTAGGGGACCAAGGACTGAACCTTGGTGGACACCAGCAGAGAGGGGTTTGGGATAAGAGGCAGAGCGGGAGAAAGAAACACTGAAAAAGCGCTGGCTGATAATCTCAGCCATGGAGGCAGAGCCAGGTGAGTTCAGGAATATAGTGTCAGCAATACAAGTTTGTAATTCTAACACTAGTGTTTCTTTTATAGATTTGAGGCAATATGATAGCATTGTACAATCATTATGTATAATCATTAGAGATGTCCCGAATAGTTCGCTGGCGAATAGTTCCCGGCGATCATAGCTTGTTCGCGTTCACCACGGACGGCGAACATATGCAATGTTCGGTCCGCCCCCTATTCGTCATCATTGAGTAAACTTTGACCCTGCACCTCACAGTCAGCAGACACATTCCAGCCAATCAGCAGCAGACCCTCCCTCCCAGACACTACCACCTATTGGACAGCATCCATTTTAGATTCATTCGGAAGCTGCATTCTTTTTTTTTGTATTTTTTTTTTTTAGACAGAAGTGTGTTATATTTGAGCATGCTAGGCTGAACGTGCGTATATCATGGCTAGTTGCACTGAGGGTATGAGTATATAGCAGTACATTGATGGCTGTCATGTTTAGGGTGTAGCTTGCACGTTATCAACTGTGTATTTATATCAGCAGCTCCACCGCTAGTTATAAATCAAGTGTGAGTCGCCCCATGAGATGAGATTAGTGAATAACATAATAAGGTAAAGGCATGTAAGGAACTACGACAATAAACTCTTAAGGAGGTTAAATAATGACATGTTTAAATGCTTGCTACTTTACGATTAGTTAATGTGCAGAGAGCAGTTCATGTGATCAAAGGCATGGTGTGGAGGATCGGCTATAGTGGGACATGCTTGGCAGGCTGCTGTTTACTGCTTGTGCTCATCAGATCCCTTCTGGGCGCCAGGTGCAGACCCTGGGAGTCCCTGATACCTGGAACAACAAAGGCAAGTCTCTGGCTGAGTGCCGGGTTCGCGGCTTGAGGTGGTGGAAGCTTGTTTTGTCGGGTGGTCGGATTTGTCCCGGTGGTGCTTCACGTCCGGTGCGGGATTGTGGTGGCTTAAGGTGGAGGCGAGTGCTTGACATGGGGCAGGCTCTGCATTTCTGTTTGTGCCTCCGGTCCCGTCTTTCGACGCCTTTTGCGTTGATGGATTTTAATGGGGACTGCTTCGCTTAGCTGTGGTGGAGCTTGTTGGGGCTGTGGTGGAGCTTGTTGGGGCTTCCTGCTTGTTATTTGCTTCGAAAATAGATTAAAGAGTCTGTCCAGCTTAGACTCAATATCCTGCCATGCTTTGCTGGTACCAGGAGGACACGCGACTGCCGCCATATTGGGAGAGTCGCAGATGAGTATGTCAGCCTGGGCGGCTGTGCTCTGTGCGTCCAATAGCTCCAGACAGCCTCTCAGGGGTGGACCAGGATAACCCCCACCGGTCCGAGGAGGGGGGGGGGGTAACGGAGCTCTTGCAGGGAAGTAGCTGCTCCTGTGCATCCCAGGATCGGGAGATCGGCCGCCTCTCCCGCCCGGTGAGCACCAGGCCACACTTGCCACGCGGAGGTAAGTAAGTCTCTGTCGAGTTGCTGACCGCTATTAAGCATGTCGGGTCGGTCAGGTAGGAGCAACATTGCTGGGTTATCCCCTTCTGGGGTGAAATTCGCTTGTTGATAGCTGCTTAAAGTGAGATATTGAGGGAGCTCACACGAAGTGCGTCTTTCCTCCATGACAGCTAGGCCCAGCCCCCCGGAAGCTGCATTCTTAGTGAGAGGAGGGACAGTATAGCTGCTGCTGATTTAATAGGGAAATCGATAGCTGGGCTAGTGTATTCAGTGTCCACTACAGTCCTGAAGGACTCATCTGATCTCTGCTGTAAGGACAGTACCCCAAAAAGCCCTTTTTAGGGCTAGAACATCAGTCTGCTTTTTTTTTTTCTGTGTAATCTAATTGCAGTTGCCTGCCTGCCAGCGTGTGTGTCAGGCTCACAGCGTATACTGTGCCCACTTGCCCAGTGCCACCACTCATATCTGGTGTCACAATAGCTTGCATTTAAAAAAAAAAAAAAAAACTTTTTTGACTGTAATATAATAGCAGTCAGTTTCCTTCACACGTGTGCGTTTCAGGGCCTGCCAGGGCACAGTGTCACACCAGTGCAACTCATATCTGGTGTAACAGTAGTGTACATTAAAAACAAAAAACTAGAAATTTGACTGTGAAATAATAGCAGTCAGTTTCCTTCACACGTGTGCGTTTCAGGGCCTGCCAGTGCACAGTGTCACACCAGTGCAACTCATATCTCGTGTAACAGTAGTGTACATTTAAAAACAAAATACAATTTTGACTGTAATAGATTGAATAGCAGTTAGTTGTCTGCAAGCGTGTGTGTCAGGCCTACAGCGTCTACTCTGCCAACCTCTGCCAGTGCACAGTGCCACTCATATCTGTTGTCACAGTAGCTTGCACGCATAGTACCACTAATCGAAAAAAAAATGACAGGCAGAGGCAGGCCACCCCGCAGGGGCCGTCGTGGTCGTGGTGCTGTGATTCCCTTTGGCCCTAGAATAATGCCCAGTGTTCAGAGGCCACGTACCCTGAACTCGAAAAGTTCTGAGGAGATAGTTGACTGGCTAACACAGGACACCCAATCTTCTACAGCTTCCGCTCGGAACCTTGACGCACCATCCTCCTCCAGCTTAGCTTTGGGCACCTCTCAAGTTACCACTCGTCCGCCTGCCGCCACCACCAACACTAGCACCACAGCCGCTTCACTTGATCTGTCAGAGGAGTTATTTACACATCAGTTGGAAGAAATGAGAGATGCGCAACCATTATTGCCAGAGGATGTAGATAACAGGGATATGTCTCAGTCAGGCAGCATTACACACATGGACGTACGGTGTGATGATGATGATGTTGTACCCACTGCTGCTTCCTTTGCTGAGTTGTCAGATACAAGTGAAGTGGTTGATGATGACGATACGTCCGTGTATGTCACGTGGGTGCCTGCTAGAAGAGAAGAAGAACAAGGGGAAAGTTCAGATGGGGAGACAGAGAGGAGGAGGAGACGAGTTGGAAGCAGGGGGAGGTCGTCGCAAGGCGCTAGTGGCACAGTCATACAGCATGCATCGGCACCCGGGGTCAGCCAGACAGCACGCCAATCAGCTCAGCAGTGTGGCATTTTTTTTGTGTGTCTGCCTCTGACAATAGCGATGCCATTTGCAACCTGTGCCAAAAGAGTCGTGGGAAGTCCAACACCCACCTAGGTACAACTGCTTTGCGAAGGCACATGATCGCACATCACAAACACCTATGGGATCAACACATGAGTACAAGCAGCACACAAACTCAAAGCCGCCATCCTCCTCCTGGTCCAGCATCTTCAGCCACGTCAACCACTGCTGTCCTTCTTGCCCCCTCTCAACCATCCGCCACTCCGTCTCTCGCCTTGAGCAGTTCCTGCTCATCTGCCCACAGTCAGGTGTCTGTCAAGGACATGTTTGAGCGTAAGAAGCCAATGTCACAAAGTCACCCCCTTGCCCAGCATCTGACAGCTGGCTTGTCTGAACTCTTAGCCCGCCAGCTTTTACCATACAAGCTGGTGGAGTCTGAGGCATTCCAAAAATTAGTAGCTATTGGGACACCGCAGTGGAAGGTACCCAGCCGAAATTTCTTTGCACAAAAGGCAATCCCCAACCTGTACTCGATTGTGCAAAAGGAAGTAATGGCAAGTCTGGCACACAGTGTTGGGGCAAGGGTCCATCTGACCACTGATACCTGGTCTGCAAAGCATGGTCAGGGCAGGTATATCACCTACACTGCGCATTGGGTAAACCTGCTGATGGCTGCCAAGCATGGAATGCGTGGCTCTGCAGAGGAGTTGGTGACACCGCCACGACTTGCAGGCAGGCCTGCTGCCACCTCCTCTACTCCTCCTACTCCATCCTCTTCCATAACCTCCTCGGCTGAGTCCTCTTCTGCTGCTGCGTCTTGCTCCACATCAACGGCACCCCCCCACCTCCCCAGGTACTATTCCACATCCCGGATACAGCAGTGTCACGCCGTCTTGGGGTTGACTTGCCTGAAAGCAGAGAGTCACACCGGACCAGCACTCCTGTCCGCCCTGAATGCACAGGTGGATCAGTGGCTGACTCCGCACCAACTGGAGATCGGCAAAGTGGTTTGTGACAACGGAAGAAATTTGTTGGCGGCATTGAATTTGGGCAAGTTTACACATGTGCCATGTATGGCACATGTGTGTAATCTGATCGTACAACGCTTTGTGCATAAGTACCCAGGCTTACAGGACGTCCTGCTCCAACAAGAAAAAGCCGTTAACGACTATTTGCATGACTGGGGTGCTAGGACAGCCTCTGCGGAGCTGGGATTTTTTTTGCCACATTACTGGACGCTCATGCGCAATGCCTGTAGGCTCATGCGTCCTTTTGAGGAGGTGACAAACCTAGTCAGTCGCACCGAAGGCACCATCAGCGACATCATACCATTTGTTTTCTTCCTGGAGCGTGCCCTGCAAAGAGTGCTGGATCAGGCCGTAGATGAGCGTGAAGAGGAAGAGTTGTGGTCACCATCACCACCAGAAACAGCCTTATCAGCATCACTTGCTGGACATGCGGCAACGCTGTGGGGATATTTATGGGATAATAATGTAAACAGATGAGAATTGCCCACGATTTTCAATTCTCAGATCCTTAATCGTTATCGTGTTAAATGAAATGTATAACCATATACCGGTAATTAAAAATCACAAATTGTTATAAAAATAGATATTTATTTCTTAACAATTTAAATAATAATGATGAGTAACATGCATGATAATAATCAATGGAATTCGAGTATAACAATATGCAATACAATATGGTAATTTAAAACAACATTTCCTAATGACTAAGACGTAGTTTAAGTCTAAAGCATTAGTTGTCAAGATTGATTTACGATGGGCTTCACAGAGACAAAGAATGTGAAGTTTCAGTGTGCAGAGATCGTAAAGAAACTTTCAGTGTAGGGCAATAGAACTTAGCTAGCAGTTAGAAATAACCCTTTCAATGCTGGCTAGACCTCTTCTAGGGATTTAAGATCTACTCCTATGTAATATTAATAAATAACATTTAACCAGTCTTCAACCATTTCCTTGATTTTATCCAATGAGAGAAATCTACTATGTTATATTAGCTGATATTTTAATTAATTTGTCTAAACAGATATTTTATCTTATTTTAGAGCCAATCAATACAGCTGGATAAATGGTCATGATATGCTAACGTGATATTAATCACACAAATACATTAATGATTATATTGATCCCAGCTGCAGATGGGATGCTATAACCATATATATATTCTTTAATAATTAAGATTTCTAAATATGAAATCAAACATGATTTATCCAGTCATATATCATGCTATTAATTTTAATTAATTTAAATTAATTAATTAAATGCCTGTATATTTACCAGTTATGTAGATATTTTCTCATCAGATATCCTCAGGTAGCTAAATGTCATAGATCTCTTTCTCTGCATGGAGTGTGAGAGTTTCTTGGTTACTCTGGTCGCCTGATTCTGCCTGGATCTCTCTGAATCCCCAGAGTGTCGTAATGTGTCTCTCTTCAATCTTTGAATCTCCGAATCTCCCTCTCTTCCCTTGTCTTAACTTTTTAAAGGGAAAAATTCCTTAGGTGATAGCCAATCACAAATGTGGGGTGTGGTTGCCTTCTAGGTAATCATTTTAATTTTCAGACTCTAGATGGCAGTATTGTTCCACTAGACATACCTATCCAGGAAAGAGTTAACTTTTCCTGGTGGCTATTTTTGACGTCATTTACGTTATCTTTATGATGGCTATAACTTATTTTATCTGTCAGATCAAGAGAATTTCTTCAGACCATGCGTCTGCAAATTCTGCTATAATTCCTAAAATTGATAGTTTTTGAACTAAGTTTCACCTTAAACTATAATGGGACGTTGTACAATATCGAAAGTAAAATTTAATTGTTTAATCTCCTCTGTCACCTAAGTCTGGGAATAGAATTTATACAGTCTGTCCATCCCCCGTTCTCAATGTCTTATCTATTTGGTTTGTTTATATACACATTCCATTCAGCTCTGGCTAAGCGGTCAGCAATAGAGAAAGGAAAGAAATGTTGTGTCTTTGTTAACTTGAGAATAACAAAATGGAGTCTGGTCTGTTTAGCAATGACTTCAGAATATATACTTTGTATTTCTATCATAGCACAAATGTCTGCCGATATAAATACCCTGACAACGCTGGAAGAGGATTGTGAGGAAGAGGAGTCAGAGGAGGAATGTGGCTTTGAGGAGGAGGAGGAAGACCAACCACAACAGGCATCCCAGGGTGCTCGTTGTCACCTATCTGGTACCCGTGGTGTTGTACGTGGCTGGGGGGGAAGAACATACCTTCAGTGAGATCACTGAGGACGAGGAACGGGACATGAGTAGCTCGGCATCCAACCTTGTGCAAATGGGGTCTTTCATGTGGTCGTGCCTGTTGAGGGACCCTCGTATAAAAAGGCTGAAGGAGAACGACCTGTACTGGGTGTCCACGCTACTAGACCCCCGGTTTAAGCAGAAAGTGGCTGAAATGTTACCGAATTACCGCAAGTCGGAAAGGATGCAGCAGTTCCAAAATAAATTAAAAAGTATGCTTTACACAGCGTATAAGGGTGATGTCACAGCACAACGGGAATCTAACAGGGGAAGAGGTGAAAGTAATCCTCCTCCTCCCACGACCACGCCGGCAAGGACAGGACGCTTTACAGACGTGTTGTTGATGGAGGACATGCGGAGCTTTTTAAGTCCTACGCATCGCCACAGCCCTTCAGGGACCACCCTCAGAGAACGACTCGTCCGACAGGTAACTGCAGATATCGACACTCTGAGGAGCGATGAACCCCTTGGCTACTGGGTGTGCAGGCTTGACCTGTGGCCTGAGCTATCTCAATTTGCGATAGAACTTCTGGCCTGCCCCGCTTCAAGTGTCCTGTCAGAAAGGACCTTCAGTGCAGCAGGAGGTATTGTCACTGAGAAGAGAAGTCGCCTAGGTCAAAAAAGTCTAGATTACCTCACCTTTATTAAGATGAATGAGGGATGGATCCCGAAGGGACTGACAGTGGGCGAGACATTCGACTAAAAAAGGCCTGATGAGGGGGACGTAACAGGGATTAAACTGATAAGAATAGTACTACTTAACACACCACTCCTATCTCGTGGCACATTAGATTGCACGCGCAGTGCCCCAAATTTGAAGTAGGAGGACCAACCAAGCATCTTTTTCCATCTCCCGGTTCCTAAAATCAATGCCATATACACGTCCCCTGATAGGGGACGTAACAGGGATTAAACTGATTAGAATAGTACTACTTAACACACCACTGCTATCTGGTGGCACATTAGATTACACGCGCAGTGCCCCATATTTGAAGTAGGAGGACCAACCAAGCATCTTTTTCCATCTCCTACTTAACACACCTTATAATAACGCAGAGAGAGGCAACGCAGAGAGAGGAGTCTGAAGAAGAGGAGTCAGAGGAGGAAGGTGGCTTTGAGGAGGTGGAAGACCAAACACAGCAGGCGTCCCAAGGGGCTTGTTGTCACCTTTCGGGGACCCTTGGTGTTGTACGTGCTGGGTGGAGGAAGAGACCTTCAATGACATCAGTGAGGACAAGGAACGGGACATGGCTAGTTTGTAGTTGTGCTAATGGACTGTTTGCGGTGCATTAAACGGGGAGTTTTGTCTGTCAAGGTGAAGCGGGCGTAACCCTTACACTACCTGATCGATACAACATCATACCTGATGTTTTAAAGCACGTTATTCCAAACAATTTAGGAATGTTAGGTGATTTATGCCCTTTATGGATTAAAACCAGACTCTGCATCAACTATGTAATTTTCCATGGGAGTTTGCCATGGATTCCCCTCCGGCATGCCACAGTCCAGGTGTTAGTCCCCTTGAAACAACTTTTCCATCACTATTGTGGCCAGAAAGAGTCCCTGTGGGTTTTAAAATTTGCCTGCCTATTGAAGTCTATGGCGGTTCGCCCGGTTCACGAACATTTGTGGAAATTCGCGTTCGTCGTTTGCAACGGAAAATGTTATGTTCGCGACATCTCTCATACATAATGTCAATAAAGTTATTCTTGGCTGACGTGTTTTATTCAGAGCTGAGTTAAGGAGTTTTTACCTATAACAGCTGATTTTTTTTTTCAAAGAAAAATTCAAAGACAGCTAGAAATCAGCTTAATTCTGGGAACAAGGCTGATTTAAAAAAATTAATTATATATATATATTTTTAAATTAATTTATTTATATATTGATGATAACATTTGTCCTTTGATATTTATTGTATGTATTTCTCATTACTCATCGTTACTCATGACCAAAATGGTTCTTTATTCTGTTTTGGACGCATTTTATACTTTGCTTTGTGATACAGACACCAATGTATTTTTTTGGTGCTTAAATACACCTCTGTTTGGACAAGGCTTTCTGAACAATGAAATGACTGGCCATTGAATGACGGTTGTACACAAACAGGGTATTGCAAGTTATGGTTTCTGACTGTGGGATTTCTAGAACAGAAACAAAAGACTTAAAAAACAAAATGCCTGCAAATACAGAGTACAGTTGAATAGATTCACAGACAATAGCAACTTTCTGGATTGTGAGAATAAATGACTGACTCCTATCAACTACTGTGCAAATGTCCTGACTACTGAGTTAACGAAATGGTAACTATCATTTAAAGTACGGTAAATCTAAAATGAAAAGAGGACAGGGTTTTGCTAGACAGAGCCTAATAGTTAGTTTAGACATTGGGCTTTATTTTGGAAAATCAAGGCTCTAAGGGTCGTGTGTTAAAGTGAGAATTCAAAATGAATTTCAAATTTAAGCCGAAATAGTGAAACATAGAAGACTTGTAAGCATAGCAGACTTGGAGTATTTTCCAATTCGTCTATTTTGGCTTTAAATGACAAATTCACGTTGCATTCTAACTTTAGTGAATAACTTTGTATGTATGCTTCTAACATAAATAATGGTCAAACGGTTTCGGAGTTTCTTATTCTAACTTGCACAAATATTCCCTTAGCAATAAAAAACCTTATTAGCTGACGACCAGGCCTTTGCAGACTTCTTTGTTAGTGCTCGGCCTTGTCCACAAATCTGTCTCATGGAGAAGCGCTGAGGACAAATCTCCAGGCCAATGCGTCTCATCAGAGTTTCATAATTTAGAACTGTATTAATTCAAATGCCCTCTTTAAATATTAATTTTTATGTATCAATTAATATATTAATTTGCCATAAAAAGCAGTTTTTAACTGAAATTCTTATTAAGCGCAGCCAACCAGTGGATAAGGATGATTTGAGCTATATTCAATGTAATCTATTTAGCAAGTGGGTGTCTCATTGTCAAATCAGATGTATATTTCAATTCCTACCCGCTTTAATACTGGCTACACACACTCTATATACAAGATAATACAATAATATATACAAGATATAAGATATCAGTTATTGCTGAATGTTTGCAATTAAAGGGCCACTCCACTGCCCAAATACAAAATAAATAAAAATCACTGTTTAATAGATATACCCACTTGCATGCATTTAATTGTGCATTTTTTTAATTGGTGGTAAATCTAAAAACATTTTGCAAAGCTTGCAGATCTTGTATCTGAATCCTTTGCAAATCCTCCCCTTCTAACCCCACCCAGACTTTCTGTGGCTGTCCAATCACAGACTTCCCAATGCAGCTCAATTAGAAGTCTTTTCAATGCAGGTGCTTTGAGCAATTACTGCCTCTTGAGTTTAGCTTCACTGAGCTAACCAAACCAGGAAGTAACATTACCTGTTATGTGCTTGAAAACCAAGAGGGGAGAGGGCACATTCTTCGCACAAAGGCTTTTCAGCAAGCAATATTTATTAAGTAATGTCTGCAAGGAACAAAAGGTTCAATTGCCAACAAGCTATGAGTGTCTTTACAATCGTATACAAAAAACTTCTAACAAAATATCTATTGTTTTATAGATATATATATTCTGTTAATTATTGTAGTATATAAAAGAAATATTGGGCTCTATAAACTGTATTAGAAAAGTTTTAACTGCTAAGGGAATCGTTTTAAAGGGAAACTTTAAAATGTATTAATGAGGAAAACTCATTTAAAAAAACCTATTTGACTCAAGCAGAAATGAATATTTGACCTTAGGAAATATGCAGGCATAAAATATTCTCTTTTGAAGTTACACATTGAAGTCTTTGAAACCTTAAAATCATGTTACGAAATAGTTTTAAGGAATTTCAGCATTTTGAGAGCAAATACAACTCCTGGGATTTTCTTTGATGAACTAATTCAGTTTAACTAAAGTCAATTCAAAAGACAGAAATATCGAGAATCAGCATTTTAAAAAATGTTTTTAACACTGCTAATGTCATCAACATTAACATAAAATGATCACAAAAATATTGAATTTTTCTACAATTCTCATTAATTTGTAATAATCATAGAAACATAGAATGTGACGGCAGATAAGAACCATTCGGCCCATCTAGTCTGCCCAATTTTCTAAATACTTTCATTAGTCTCTGGCCTTATCTTATAGTTAGGATAGCCTTATGTACAACAAGAAAGAGAAAGGCTGCGCCAAATGACAATAAAAAAATATATAAAAATAAATACAAAGATATCGCTGCACTCCACTTGTGAGTATATTTTATCTCATTTTTATCAACTATTCCATCATATTATCAGAGAACACTATTTGCTGTTTTATTTTCCCCCTTCTTCTGAGAGTTGGACATCATCATTTTCCGGAAAGAGCATCCATATATCCTACAAGCGGGGATTATTACGCTGTACGCCTGTTACACTTGAGCTGGCTATAGCTCATTAAAATGTGAGTGGAATATTTATTATTTACTTATTAGTATTCAGCTTTTACCCTCCACACGATTGGTCCTCTCTCCTTGTGTTTTTCATATCACGAGACGGTCAGAACTACTATAAACAGAGAATACACCCTACCAGCAGAATTTGTGGAAAAAACAACTTACCCTCTGATATTTATTGGGACATTTTCTATTAACAATTAATTTTTATTTTATTTTTACTTTTTTATTTGTATTTATTTTTATATATTTTTTTATTGTCATTTGGCGCAGCCTTTCTCTTTCTTGTTGTACATTTCTACCATAGAGGGTTAGAGGGTTACCCTCTGTAAGGCCGCTGCCTATTTTCTGTATTATTAGCGCAAACCAATTTCTTTTATCTCTCCTGTAGGATAGCCTTATGCCTATCCCACGCATGCTTAAACTCCTTTACTGTGTTAACCTCTACCACTTCAGCTGGAAGGCTATTCCATGCATCCACTACCCTCTCAGTAAAGTAATACTTCCTGATATTATTTTTAAACCTTTGCCCCTCTACTTTAAGACTATGTCCTCTTGTTGTGGTAGTTTTCTTCTTTTAAATATAGTCTCCTCCTTTACTGTGTTGATTCCCTTTATGTATTTAAATGTTTCTGTCATATCCCCCCGTCTCGTCTTTCCTCCAAGCTATACATGTTAAGATCCTTTAACCTTTCCTTGTAAGTTTTATCCTGCAATCCATGAACCAGTTTAGTAGCCCTTCTCTGAACTCTCTCTAAGGTATCAATATACTTCTGAAGATACGGTTTCCAGTACTGCGTACAATACTCCAAGTGAGGTCTCACCAGTGTTCTGTACAATGGCATTAACACTTCCCTCTTTCTACTGCTAATACATCTCCATAACTCTGACCATTTTTCTAGTTTACCTAAATCATTAGCCATTTGGCTTATCCCTCCTGGAACTTCAACCCTGTTACATATCTTAGTATCATTGGCAAAAATACATACCTTACCATCAAGACCTTCTGCAATATCACTAATAAAAATATTAAAGAGAATGGGTCCAAGTACAGGTCCCTGAGGTACCCCACTGGTGACAAGCCCAAGCCTCGAATATACTCCATTGACTACAACCCTCTGTTGCCTGTCACGCAGCCCCTGCCTTACCCATTCAACAATATTGGAATCCAAACTTAAATACTGCAGTTTATTGATAAGCCTTCTATGAGCAATAGTGTCAAAAGCCTTACTGAAATCTAGGTAAGCAATGTCTACTGCACCACCCTGATCTATAATTTTAGTTACCCAATCAAAATAATAAATTAGATTAGTTTGGCATGATCTCCCTGAAGTAAACCCGTGTTGTCTCTGATCTTGAAATCCATGTGATTTTAGATGTTCAACAATCCTATCCTTTAACATGGTTTCCATTACTTTCCCCACTACTGAAGTAAGGCTTACTGGCCTATAGTTGCCCGACTCCTCCCTACTACCTTTCTTGTGAATGGGCACAACATTTTTCCTTCTAGAGTAGCAAAATTAATTCTGATATACCATATGCCTGTGATTTTTATATCGTTCTTATAAACAATTTGAAGTTTTACACAGTCTCCATTTACCGTATGCTTATTGTGATAAGCCTTCAAAGTTAGAGCAGATTTATTTGCTCTACGTTTGTGAGTGTTCCCTTTCCCCTTCTTTTTACTTTTTATATCAGTTTTTACAATATTACGCTACGTGTGTTTTTTTTCTGTTTCCTTTGTATGTTATACTCCCTAGCGACTGCTGCCAATACGTTTGCTGATTGCATAAGCATACCTGCTTCATATATATTATATGTGAGTATTGTGTTTTTTTGTTTTTTTTTTATGTGGGTGCACAACTATAGTAACTATAGTAACACTTTAGTTTTTTTTCAGCTCGTCTTATTGCACACTTTTATAATATATGCACTTGGTATACAAAGAGTGGCTAAAGTGGTTATATTAATATCTTTGTGTTGTTAATATTTTGGTCTTAAAGACACAGCGCTTTAATTTTTAATTTTTTAAAAAAAAAATTCACGTACGACCTTTTGACCAATTAAGCACTGACTATTGTTTGGTGACTCTTCATAGGTTCTATGACAGTTACCCTATATAAGTATTATTTAATTTTATTCTATAATGCTATGAGTGTTTACCCATTATTTATACACGGGACCTTGGGTTCAGCTATGCACTGACTACTGCATCCCGATTACACATAGGTTTTACGATAGTTACCTATATAGGTACCATCCAATGCTATTCTACATTGTTTATGAGTGTTTTTGTTTAGTAATAAGTATATAAGTTATATCAAGATTTATATCACACCGATCTATAGATTCAATTAACTCACTATTCGCACCTAGGACCTTTGGCTCAATCTTTGCACTGACTAATGTTCGATGACTCTACACATGTTTTAAGATAGTTACCTTATATAAGTATTGTTTAATGTCATTCTACATTGCTTAAGAGTGTTTCTGTTCAGTAATAAGTATATGATTTATTTCAAGTCTCCCATGATGCTGAACAATGGATATAATATTTTTACTATGTACATGTTGGAAATTGGGCTCCACACCACATTGATTACTCTTTGGTGACTCTATAAGGGTTCTATGATAGTTACCCTATATAGTTACCTTCAACTGTTATTTTCGCTTACGAGTGTTTCTGCTTAGTAATAGTAAAAAATATTTATTTATTTTTTGGTGGGAATAAAGTACATCTTCTCCCATGGGTTTCCGCACCTCTATGTGTAGGTGTACTACATTGTTTTCGATTAGCTCTATGAGCTTTTTCGGATTTAACACTACTTTTTTTATTTTTATTTGTAAATGTATATATGTTTGTATGAGAACTTTCCATGTTCTCTTTTTGTGGGGTGTTTGTTTCTTATTTTTTTTCAGAGCAGGAGAGTTTTATATGATATTGGCATGTTATTCTCATGTTGAAATTATTGTCCTTAACCCCTTAAGGACAGAGCTTCAGAAGCTTGACTTACGCTTAATGACACAAGCAATTTTTGCATTTTCTTGCTGTTTGCGTTCAACTGCAATTTGCATCTCTCTCATTTATTGCACCGACACATATTATATACTGTTTTTTAAAGGACAGAAAGGGCTTTAATTTGATATAACATATATATATATATAAATGCTTACTTATTATAAAAAAAATACAGAAAAATGCAAAAAAAATTAAACATATTGTTTTTTTTTACAGTTTTTGCAATCATAATGTGTGCATAATTAGTGCAGGTTAAGGAAAGTAATTAAAAATAAATTCATTTATTTGTTCTGATTTACAGAATATATAATGTGTCTGGGATTTTAAGTTTTTTTTGGTAGTTACAGGTCACAAAGCACAAGGAGTAAAATAAAATTTTAATGTGGAGCGATTTTAGAATTTGGTATGTTTGTCTTGTAAGCCTAATAGCCATAAAATAAAACAAAATTGCCACACAAAAGTATATATTTATATAAAGTAGACATCACAGGCTATTTACCTAAGGTTGTTTTGACACTTTCTACGTAGCCATTTTACCGCCAACCTCTGCTAAATATTGGAGTAAAATTGTGTTTTTGGGGGGTTTTCGCACACAAACGTATAACAAAGAACTTCTCATGTGTATTTTGTAAAGTTGGTGTGTGCTATTCCTGTACAAAGTTTATTATGTGTTCAGTTACTTCTGCTGAGTACAACGGTACCCCCATTGTATGTCTTTGGCACTATTTTGTGAAGCTACAGTGCCATATAGGAGACCTGTCCTTTTCAGTATTCACAGTAGAATTTTGAGAGACGCATATAATGAGCCTATGCTTCCATTTGGGGTATTATAACAGTTTGACTGTTCAAAAACCCCCACAAAGGCCTACCATTTGTAAAAGTAGACACTCCAGGGTATCTCATAAGGTGCATATTGTGCCTTAACATGCCCCCATTTTTTTACCATTACATGCCAAAGTATGTGGTAAAAAATAATTTTGTGCATTTTTTACATACGGATTGCATTTTTGCTGGGCATTTTGTATATTTCATATGTGCCACTAAGTTCAAACCCCCCAAATTATGCTCAGCTAAGTCTTCTGAGTAAAAGGACACCCCCATTGTATGTCTATGGCACTATTTCGTGAAGCTACAGTGCCATACAGGAGACCTGTCCTTTTCAGTATTCACAGTAGAATTTTGAGAGACGGATTTAATGAGCCTATGCTTCCATTTGGGGTATTATAACAGTTTGACTGTTCAAAAACCCCCACAAAGGCCTACCATTTGTAAAAGTAGACACTCCAGGGTATCTCATAAGGTGCATATTGTGCCTTAACATGCCCCCATTTTTTTACCATTACATGCCAAAGTATGTGGTAAAAAATAATTTTGTGCATTTTTTACATACGGATTGCATTTTTGCTGGGCATTTTGTATATTTCATATGTGCCACTAAGTTCAAACCCCCCAAATTATGCTCAGCTAAGTCTTCTGAGTAAAAAGACATCCCCAATGAATGTCTTTGGCACTATTTTGTGAAGCTACAGTGGCATATTGGAGACCAAGCCATATCAGTTTTTACAGAACTTTGAATTTTGACGCTGGGCCTATGTGCAATTTCCAAGCATCTTCGTAAGTTTTAAATTCAAACTACCCCACAAAGGCCTACCATTTCTTAAAGTAGACACCCCAGGGTATTTCAAAAGGCATATTTTGAACCTTAGCGTGGGATAATTTTTCCGCTAGCTTGTACCAGGTGTAGTGGTAATGAGCGTTATTAAATTAATTTTGTAACTTTTTAAAACTTTTTTTACTTTTTAAAACTATTTTTTAAACTTTTGTTTTGCTTATTCATTTTTTTAAAGTTTCCTAAACTTTCGTAAAACTTTTTTTTTACAGATTTAACATTTTTCTAAGCTTTTTCTTTTACCGTTAACCCCTAACTAGCAGTAAGCAGCACTAACAGTAAATTCCCCATTTTCCCATAACTCCCACCCACCCCAGCTAGCAAAATATTTAATTATACAATATTTAAATTAGTTAATTAAATTAATTTAACCCCTGAGGGTTAAAAAATAAATAAAAGTTAATCGTCAGGGGTTAAAAAAAAAAAATTAGATCACAGTATAATACTGTGATCTGTATTTTGATCACTGTAGGCAGTGATAGACTGGCAGGTAAGGGGTTAATTTTTATTTGGACTGGGTAAAGGGTTTATTTTTTTTTTATTTTTTACTTAAACGTTATTAAAACTTTTTTTTTTACTTAATTTTTTAACTTTTTAAAGCTTATTTTAAAACTTTTTTTAACGTTAACCCCTAGTTAGCCTAACACTAAATCCCCCAATTCCCCACTAACATCCACCCTCCCCAGCTAGCTAAATTTATCATTTTAAAATATTTAAATTAATTAATAAAAAAAAAAAGAATTAACCCTCAGGGGTTAAAAAAAAAAATCAGATCATATTAAAATGTAATCCCTGCCAATTGATCACTGTAGTCAGTGATCAATTGGCAGGGAAGGGGTTCATTTTTTATTAATATGGGTAAAGGGGGGTGGGATTTTAATTTAACTTTTTTTTTTTAACACCAGGGGGCAGGATCACTGAAGATCCGTCTCCCTGCACTTCACACTGAACCCGGAAGTGCAGGGAGGCGGAGGTGAGTATACAGAGCACATGTGCCCGCTCTGACATGCTGTCAGAGCGGGCACATGAGCTGGGACAGCCCGATCCGGTGCTCCCGGTCTGCCTCTAATGCAGAGGCAGACCGGAGCACCATTAACCCCACGATCGCCGCAATTGCGGCGATCTGGGGTTAATTTTACCGCGTGACGGACGAGGTCCGTCACCCGTCGTTAAGGGCATCCCCAGGATGACGGACCTCGTCCGTCACCCGTCGTGAAGGGGTTAAATGTTCAGGGCTTGAATACCAATACCAAAAGAGACAGGCTTTATAATCTCTTGATGCAACAAAAAAATCAGTTGGCCTTTATACAGGAACCCCACTGGTTATTGGGATCCACACAAAAATGGGGAGGTTAAAATGTTCCAAATATAATGCAGGCTTCTCTACCTGATAAGAAGAAAAGAGGAGTTGCACTTGTCTTTAATAGGGATCTTGATTTGGAAGTGATCCATTTAGAACAGGACAAAAACGCTTGTTATATTATTTCGATATGTAAGATTAATCATAAGAAATACACATTGGTTAATGTTTATCTTCCAAATATAGATCCAATGGCCTTGTTTTCTCATATAATGGAAAAAACTGTTAAAATAATGAAGGGCACGCTTATTATTGCTGGGGACTTCAATTGTGTTCCCAACGTTAAACTTGATAAAAACTTATATATCCCCAAATGTCCGAGATAACAGAGCTTTCAAACAAGCCAAAAAGCTTCAACATATTTTAAACCTACATAATCTCTATGATATATGGAGATTACTCCACCCTGAAGAAAGAGATTATTCCCATCTGTCTAGTGTCCATAACTCCTATTCTCGGATAGATTTTTTTTTAACGAATGCTACTTCTATTCCACTTTTTAATAAAGTTACAATCAATAATAATCCCTGGTCGGATCATAGCTACATTTTGATGGAGTTAGGTTCAGTTAAATTTTCTGGTAGAAATACATGGAAGTTGAACGATGCCCTTATCAATGATCAGAGTAATAGAGAGGAATTGACAAAAATATTAACATACTTTCGGGAAGAAAACCATTCAGTAGATACCTCCCCAGCCATAAATTGGTGTACGCACAAAGCCGCTATGAGAGGATATCTAATTAAACTTGATTATATCTTTCGGAAAAAAATGGGGTAATCTGTCTGATTTGTATATTGAATTTTATAAACTCACTACTAACAATAAAAAATTCCCAACTTTAGAATTAAAACTTTGTCTAAAAGAAGTACAAAAAAAGATTAATCAAATTGAGGAAGAAAAAATTAGGATTAATATTAATAAATTAAGGCTTACAAACTATTATACCGGGAATACGGCGAATAAAAACCTTACAAATAGATTGCAAAAGCAACATGCTAAAAATAGAGTTGACCACCTTACAGTTGGACAAAACACCTATTCTTCCCCAGAACAGATCGGAAAGACGTTTAATACTTTTTACGAAGATCTATATAATTTAAACTTAAACCCTAATACTTCCGATATTAAAGATTATCTATCTAATATTCCGATCCCTAAGATAGCGGATTCAGACTTGATTATGCTAAATAAAATAATTACATATGAAGAAGTCCAATTTCAAATAGATAAAATGCTTACTAATAAAACACCGGGACCTGATGGTTTTACTAACCTATATTATAAACACATGAAGATCCATTTGATAAAACCATTAACTGAATTATTTAATTATATTGCTGTTAGTAAAGTTATCCCCAAAGAACTATTGCAATCCAATATTATCCCTATACTATAAGCAAAATAAGGACAGTTCAAATTACAGACCAATAGCTTTGATCAATATAGATATAAAAATATATTCGGCTATTATTGCCGAAAGAATTAAAAAAATTATAGCAAACATTGTCAATTCTGATCAAATTTGTTTTATCCCAGGTAGGATGGCATCAAATAATGTAAGAAGACTCTTGGATATCTTGGATAAGGCTCATAGACTAGGCTTTCCCCTCCTGACCCTGTCTTTGGACGCTGAGAAAGCTTTCGACAGGGTCGGGTGGGGATACCTGGCAGAGATGTTGATTGCATTTGGCTTCAGGGGTTGGATTTTAGATGCAATCTTGATCTTGTACTCCATTCCCTCTGCTCAAACTGTGGGACCTAATATAGTTGCTGGATGGTTTGATCTCTGCAATGGTACAAGGCAGGGGTGTCCCTTATCCCCTTTATTGTATATTCTGTCTCTAGAACCTCTTGCTATTTATATCAGAAATAATCCTATGATTAAGGGTGTTTTAATAAAAGACAAAGATCTAAAAATTTCCTTATATGCGGATGACGCATTAATCACTCTTACCTCCCCAGAAACTTCACTATATAATTTAATGCAAGAAATAGTCAAATTTTAAGTTAAACATATCTAAATCGACTGCGTTATATATGAATATGGACAATTACATCATAGAAACTTTATCTCACAAATTTAATTTCATTTGGACCAATAAAGAATTAAATTACTTAGGATTAATTATTCCTTCAGATATAAATTATACTATGGAGAAGAATTTCCTACATTTAATGAAACATACAAACTCTAAATTAAAAGTATGGAAAAACCTGGAAATCTCATGGTTGGGCCGAATTAATATTATCAATTCATATATCTTATCAAAGTGGTTGTATCTTTTTTCTATGATTCCACTCAAAGTCTCAATGTTTTGGCTTACAATGATTCAAGTTTGTTTCTCCAAATTTATTTGGAAGAATAAAACCCCTAGGATTAGTCGAAAAGTCTTGTCAAAAAAACTTTCCAAAGGTGGTTTAAACTTTCCAAATATCACCTATAATTATTATGCCAATATGATTAGACACATATATTTACTACAAGACCCCTTGATGACTCAAGAACCCTGGTTTATTATAGAATCTGCTGCCACCCCTATCTCGAATTTGCAAAACATTATGTGGATGGACTATAATAATAAAGCTATTAGATCTCAAATCAATTCCACTACTCTGTTACAATCTATAGAGGTTTGGGAGGAAATTAAAAAAATGCTAGGTTTTTGTCATCGTATTCCCAGATCGTCCAGACTTAGGTTATTGGAGTTAAATATTGAAGATCTTTCATTAAGCCATTGGGCAGACACGGATAAGATCAGATTATCTGATCTTATGATAGCTGATAATATATTACCATTCTAACAGATAGTGGACAATTTACATATCTCTCGGAGGGAAATTTTTACTTACCTTCGAATAAAAAATTACATCGACAAAAATGTCCTAAAGAGTTCCTCTCCACTTTCAATTCAAATAGAACATATTTTTGACTATAAATCTTTAAATAAGGTTACTTCATCTGCTAACCAGGTGTTGGATTCTCTGAATGTCATTCCTTATAAAATTATTAGAACATGGGAACAGGAGCTACAAATGGTTATTTCCGAAACGGACTGGTGTATTTCATTGACTCATGTGGCGAAACATGTCCACTGTAAGAATTGCTAAGATGTATGAGAACTATGACCCCACATGTTGGAGATGTGGAACCCATACAGGGTCCTATATACACATGTGGTGGTCTTGCCCGATGGTTCGTCCTTTATGGGCTTGGGCATTTTCCATTTTCACCACTTTGTCTTATTCATCTATAGATCAAAATCCGGCAACTGCCCTTTTGCATTTGAATTGGAACCTTAAATCAAAGGATGTTTCAATTGCTACTCACTGTTTTATGGCCGCTAAAATTTTAATTGCGAGGAACTGGAGATCATCTATCCCTTTTCAAAAAACTTTTCTAATTAAACATATCAGGTTTCAGGTATCAATGGAAAAAGGACTAATAAACAATACAGGTAAATTCTCCAAGAAAAAGGAACAATTGTTTTCTGAATTATTAATTAAGCTCTCTTAGAGTCAGGACAATCTGTTCTTATGAATGCGGTCCTTTATCAGAGTTGATTGAAAATCTATAGAATATAACTACATTATCCCTCGGTTATACATAGATATATCCAACGGTATATAGGCAGTAAGGTAAGGGTATTTTTATGATATTCAAGTCAAGGTACTGTGCTGGACGATATTCTTCTTTCTTTTGGATAGTATTTTGACATCATATGGCTATTCATTCTCTCCTGCTCTGACGGGGTGTTGGGTGTACTTTGTTTTGTTTTTATAATTTTTGATTACTTTATTTTTCTTTTTATCCTTGTATCTCTGCTTACTTCTTACAATTCAAATAATAATACTTCTATTGGAGAAACTATAATATCAGATTTATTGTTAATGGAATGTGTATAAAATACACACTGTTGAGATACTTACAATGTATTTTTTGTACATGTTATATGTAAAAAATATAAGAACAAACCCATGGTGACCCGCTACAGCAGATACACACCAAGCTAGCCTGAATTAAGCTTTTTCAATGTTTTGCAACCATCTTGATACCTATCCTGTCTACCAAAAAAAAAACAAAAAAAACAAAAGGCAATGTTTATTTTTCAACGCCATGCAAATGTTGTAATGCTATATGTACCTAAACACTTGTTAGCTAACGTAGCTCATTGAAGTTTATACTGCATGATGTCTAGCCTCTAATAACCCAATTGGCCTGATTACGAAGCCTACAAGTAATATACACTAGCTTAGTTGTTTCAGCATCATTAATCGTTGAATATCTTAATTATCCTGATGACAAAACTACATAGCCATATGTAACCATCACCCATACCTCGCCTGCAACAGGCATGTTTTAAGCCATAGTGTTGATTATAAGCTCCCACACTCTGCCTGTACTTGTAACATGGGCCCGGCCTTCCCGGGTGAGCCACCTAGGAGCAACCCTGGATAAGCGACATCACCACACAAACAAAATATCTACACACGTGTACCATATTCACTTGTCCACGTAACTTTATATTGTATGTCTATCCTGCCTGCATAACTCATATCGCTGTATAACTAAATAATATTGTACGTCATCTTGTTAGAAAGCAACCTTAACAAAAAATGTGCAAGAACAAACATATACTCCAATGTAACTATTGTCTGACTAACACGAGGAAGGCCTTTGGGGTACCCCGTGTAAAGCTGTAATATCTTATGCACTGCAAAAAAATAAAAAAATAAAAAATAAATATAAGAACAAAATTCTTAATAAATATTTATTGCAAAAAAAAAAAAAAAAGGAGACACCGCTGTTTTTTTTCCACAGAAATGTGAATTACTGGGAATTCAAAGTTTAGGGCAAAATAGGCTAAATTGAAAACATTTCCCATGACAACTGGGTTTTCTTCTCGGCTATTTTGGTATAACATTTTTACATTCACTTTGAATTTCCAACAATTCTCACGTTAGTTAATAATCCCGATAGTCTCTCCACATGCACAACTTAAACAGCTGGCCGTACAGCTCACACATCCTAAAGCCGGCCCTGGTTGTGACACCCCCCTTGTGAGTGGCACCCAGGGTGGTCCACGCTCCCACCACCCCCTTAGTGCGCCACTGCATAGGGATTTGGGATAGTGCGCAGGTAACTCTTTTCTTTGGCTTTTATTGTATGTATTGGGGCTGATGTGTGCTATGGTTGTTGCTGCTGCCCAGGAGTTGTGGGAGTCTAAGCGCAGGGCTTATTTTTATGTAATTGCTTTTGTATCACACAGCCATGTTACAATGCTGCAGCCCAGCCCAACCTATCAAGGGTTAATAAGTATGCAGGGGTTTAGAAAAATACCCCTCTCTGTCTCATTAGAGATATCTTTGCCTGAAGCTCAAGGAAGCAAGGTGAATAGTTAGTGTAGGACCCACCTAAGAGGGTTGCCTTGATGTGACTGGTGGGCATCCCTCTAATGGCCATTGGAGTAACTAAATAGCCTCAATTTGTATAAATATTCATAGGGATTTAGGGTAGTGCACAGCTAATTGTTTTCTTTAGAAACCATTTATTGTGGTCCTTGAAGATATCATGCCAATATGAATTTCAATAATGCGTTGGCATCAGCTCTTCTATACAGTGGGGGCATTGTGTTATGATATATAAAGATTACATAGTTATATTAGACTTAGTTTGTCATTGTTTTTAAGGGGTTGGAAAGAGTAATGGCCCATATTAATACTTGGTAAATAGATAAAAAGTGCTAACCAATATAATCAATAAAAAAAGCAGCCACATACAAAAAGGCGACTTGGAAGATAGAGATCTTGAATTAAAAATATATAGTATGTGCGCTCCAAACGTATAGGTGGATATATGAAACAGGAAATATTCTGTTAATGAAGTATAGCAGCTTGAAAAGAGAAAATGCTAAATAAATAAACTAATAATTCCCCTCAATATAAGTAAACCTCTTAAGTGGGATATGTAACACGATCCAATAAAAACAAATATCTAGTTCTTACAACTGTTCACAACATAAACATCAAAATGGGGAAAAAATGGCCCATATTAATGTGGCACGTTGATTTAATTTCTATTTTCCTTTCCTTATGCCCTGTCTATCTTAATGCTTTTTCCACCTCTTTGCCACTTGCCTCATTTATACTTATTTATAGTTATCTTTAAATATATATATTATAATAGAAATATAATATACCTTTAATGCTCTATCACATCTAGATGTTATAGCAATGAAGAGGATGTCATTATAGTAGCTGAGATTTTATAAATAATAAATAAATACTTTATTCTATCGGAAGCTCCTCTAGTGGCTGTCAGAGTGAAAGACACATGAGGTTTTCAAACCCTGCAATGAAAACATTGCCGCCCAGCAGAACAGCAATGTTTTAACCTGTAGGGTTAAAATGAGAGAGACCAAACTGTATTTCAGTTGGCTTCTGTGAAAGCCCAAAAGTTAATGTACACTTGCTCTGTCTGTCGAGTGAAAAAAAAAGAATAAAAAAAAAAAAAAAAGAGAGAGACATGGTACCTATATAGACCCTGTAGGGTTAAAATGAGAGAGACATGGTACCTAGATAGACCCTGTAGGGTTAAAATGAGAGAGACATGGTACCTATATAGACCCTGTAGGGTTAAAATGAGAGAGACATGGTACCTAGATAGACCCTGTAGGGTTAAAATGAGAGAGACATGGTACCTAGATAGACCCTGCAGGATTAAAATGAGAGAGACATGGGGGCGGAGCCTAGCATCCGGACGGAGCGGTCGTGCTGTGCCTCAGCTCCCGCTTCACAAGACAGTTTTCGGGGATAATTCCCCCAAATATCGGCACGACCACTACTGAACGGCACCTAGCATGTCGGGGAAACTCGGGGGTACCGTCCGGTACCAAACTCTGGCCCATCACCTCTCGGAGACCGGGCAGAGCACCCAGAGGCCTACCGGAGATCGGGCAGCAGGGAGGCGGCCGCTCCCCAGCCTGACCGACCGGGACAAAGATTACTTGAAAGAGCCATCTCCTACCCCCCCCCCTCTGGACCGATGGGGGATATCTCAGTCCACACCCAACGACAGGCTCCATAAGCACTTAGAGCAATCTTGTACTCTGCAACTTCAAGATAGCCTACCGCATGGGGAACCCAAAATGGCGGCGGCAAGCGACCCGCGCAGCTCAATCCGCTTACCTGATACAGGGGAGCTCTACGATATCCACCAACGCATAAACGCAACATTTGCAAAATTCTGGCGTAAACTGGAGCAGAGGCTTCAAACCCAGAGGGCAAGCAAGATACCTCAACCGGCAGCTTACAAGCCGAACCGACCCGGCAGCGTGCAGAAAAAGGCGAGACCAAGGCCAGACCGCAAGCTTGAGGTGAAAGACACGGGGAAGAGGCGACCCTCTCCGGGCACAGCACCTACCCACAAGAAAACCACTCGCACACGCAGCCCACCCAGCCCGGGTGTCAGGAGGGGAATACCTCCACAGCATCGACCACCCTGCAGGAGGAATGCCCGCCGCTGGCGGCGACAGAGATCCGGCACCACCTGCACCCATAATGGGATTGCCTCGACCTCGCAGAGCCATCGAGCCAGTGGTCAGCAGATGCCACCCCCCGAAGGGGCCTGGGGCAGGAAGGGGCCCGCGCCCTGTGCCGATCGCTCCAATGCTTGGGACTGTTCACCATGTGCCTTACCAATGCCGACTACAGGTATAGGGTGACTCCAGGTAATTCTCACTACCGCACCGCGGCCTACTTGGCTGCCACCCCGCCTCAGCAGCGCAGCTAAAGTAGACTATACCCTGACGGACTTTACACATGACTCCCCGTGAGGCAATCGACCGACGTCGAGGCAAAGTTACCCTCCTAACGTGACTCTACGTGCTCATGATTGGGGACAGTAAGCAGCCACCAGTTTGACCTGCTAGACCACATCCTGAGGGTCACTACGGGACTTTTACTCACCTGATCGTACCTTTAAGCATTTCTGTGATCCCTAATATGTACACCGTCCTACCTGCTATCTGCTAAATGACCGTTGTAATCCTAAGACTGCTCACCTCATTACTAGTATACCTTGTTTTTGCATGTTTTCGTAGTCTAACGTTATGCAAGGATAGCCAACCTGTTACCATGATCTTTCCAGCATCTCTTAACCATTAGACACAGATGACCTATAATGTTTAGCACTGCCTTATGTTTGCACTGTTCTGCTTAGTGTCTCTCCCCTTTTGTCATTTAAGCCTGTTTACCTCATGTTATTGCCAGACCGACAATTAGATCCAGCCTGTTTGCAGCATACTGATACACTCGAAGTCGATATTATCCTGCAGTATGTGATCCAGCCTGTTCCTACTACATATTATATAATTGAGATCTAAACTGATGATCACTCATGTGCTGTTTCGCCAGCCTAAGCTTATATACATATATAACACTACTGTTGAAACTCTCAATTAACAAAAAAAAAAAATGAGGCCGTTACTCTCGGGAGTACATGCAATCTTTGTATAAACCAATTGTGCATAACCTGTACTTTTCATGCATTAACCCCTTGTCTTACTTTCTGTACTGATCCAACTTTTGCCTCAATAAAAACAAAGATTGACAAAAAATGAGAGAGACATGGTACCTATATAGACCCTGTAGGGTTAAAATGAGAGAGACATGGTACCTAGACAGACCCTGTAGGGTTAAAACAAGTTGACAGTGAGCGTATAGAGTCCCTTTAAGGCCGAAGGGGTTAAAAATCCAGGCATTGGACACCACAAGCCTTATATAATGTGATCCCTTCATTATCTAAATGTAAAACACAAGTACACATAGTGTAAGAAGCCAAGAGGTTATACTTTGAACCAGCTAGATTTATCGGTCATGATGTTGCTGATGTGTCTAGGAGCATCTAATAAACTTCATGTGTCTGTATCTTCTTCCCAAAGGGGAGGATGGACTATTTAAGGAGTTGTTGACAGCTGTAACACTTCGTGGCATGAATGATTCCAACCAGAATACTGTTTTAGATATAAACCAGGACCCTTCAGGATACATTTGGGTGAGAACGTTTCTTTCATTCCTAGGGTGATAAGAAGGAATCCCAGGAAGATACATGTACATTAAATGGAGCGTCCTTGTTATTCCAAAGATTATTTACAGTCAATGGTTTAAAGAGGTATTCTTAAACACATTTATATGGGTTTATTTATCACTTGTGGAGGTCCCAGATTAAGCAGTTTTTTTATTTTCCAATAAATTGAAGGTTATTATATTAGTGATATCAGGTCCACTAGTATTTGAAAGAAATTCATTGGCTGAGAGCTTCAGATGATATTCCCAGCCAATCCAATCTCTCCAGACAGAGATGAAACTGAAATACCTAATGCGGAAAGAGAACTTTCATGTTAGCTATATCTGAAGACAGAGGAGGATGGATCACAGTAACCCAGGGGACTAGGTTAAGTGTCAAACTGCATAAAACTGGTTTGATTGCTTACCATGGCATGGTGCCCGGGACCTTATTTACTGCAGCACAATATAGTGACAAGATTGCCCATACTACTCCTTCTATTGACCACCATAGGGAGGTGTAGAAATCATAGGAAATAATGGAGAGTTTGAGAATGATTTGACAACTTATAGTTCACAGGGTGCCACCGCTGCCTCATCTGAAGCCAAATTACTGTGCACTGAGCTGAGCTGGGTAGTGCAGGGAGGCACTCATTGGCTGAGATTTACCATCAACAAGCTAGCCCTGCCCAACATTACTTAGCTCAGTGGAGCTAACAGAGGTCCCTTGCAGAAGCTTGTAGCCCAGGTACATTCTCAAACAGTTCTCAAATCGTTTGACTACTTACGGTGGGAGGGTGCCACGGCACTCCTGGCACCATTATCACTATAGTGGCTGTAGTAGTCATGGTGTGTGGAGTCACCCTTTAATTGGAACAGGCATGGAAATTGAAATGCTTTTATTTAGATAAAGAAAGGCTAGAAACGGTCACCGGGAACTAAAAAGAGGCACGATTTATGTGAGGGTTTTTATAAGCTTTTGCAAGTACTAGAACCTATCTATATAATATTTATCTTGTGTCCTAGTTCAAATTAGTATAAATGGATGTTTTGGGGTGTAATTCTATTGTATGGTTCCAGATTACCTGATATTCTTTTAAGATGGGCTTTATTAACTCTACCACAAGAGCATTATTTGTGTTTATTTTTTAAGATGAACAACATTAAGCTACCCCGAGAGTTTAAAATTTTCCCTTTTTTAATACAACATGATATTTCTAAGTTTCCAACATGACTATATACACTATGGCAAACGTATTGATCAAATATTATACACAGCTAATGTTCCCTTCTAGCTTAGTTGGGGGTAGCTGGGGGGATAGCAAAGTACCCACTGGGTTGGTATAAACTCTCACTGGCTAAACCAAACTTTATTTACATCTAACAGCATTGCAGGTAAAAGTACAAACAAGATTGTATCAATGCATTTGCTAGGAATTATGCACGAGATGAAATGTTTGTTCTGATAAGGGTCACTATGTCATACTTTCATGCCAGGTGCGGTTTAACATCTTCCTTTTACTGATGCTATTTCTACTTTTTTTTCCCAACGTGACATTTTAGCAGAGTTGTGAGTAGGTGGATTAGAAAAGATTTGTTGACGTTCTAGAGCTACACACTGAGCTGTCAGCTCGCATTATAATTAGTGCCTCTAAACTGTATGAAATTGTGCATAGAGTGTGTGTATTTATATATATAGATATATATGTATATATAGTGCTTCATTGTTAACAGCCTTTGGAGAATACTGTAACGTTTTTTAAAATTCAAAGAAAATGGCAGAAATGTTTTTTGGTGGAACCGTTTGAAATACTAAGTGCCTATAACCCAGAAGTATCACTGTGTCAGTAAATGTTCTCTGCATAGTTACAGAAATGATGATTTTCAAGGTTATATCACTATAGTAACAATGATCAGAAACTCAAAGTCTGTTCAAAGTGAATTTCAGAATTTAGGCAAATATAGCAGAAATGAAAACCTTAGACAGTTTCTCCAATGTGGCTATTCTGGCCTCCTGACAATTCACTCTTTGGTGGATAACCCTGCTTGAGTACGGCTAAAAGACCATGGATCAATCTAATCACCTAATCCCTTTCCAATAAGTACAAACTTTATTCTTCATTTGGTATCTTCTCATGAAACCCATTCACTTAATTAATCTCTTTCATCACGTTTCGCTACATGGTGTTCTGTAAGTTACCCTTGAATGTTCCTACATTTAGCCTCAGGTAAAGATGAAGATTCTGCTGCATTCAGGGAAACATTTGATGGTTTTACTATATGTTCGATGGCTAGGTCACTCGGTCTATGAGTAATCTCTTCTAAGCACCATAGGTTATAGAGTATGGAGTTGGCCTCCCTCTGTCTCCATGCACACGGATCTTGTAAATACTGTAGAGACTATAAAACTGCCCCCTCCTCACTCTAATGTCAAAAAAAGGATTTTTTACTTCCTTTTTCGCTGTCAAAATTCATTCAAACGCGTCCCCAAACACACACCAAGCAAGTGTTTGTTCCCCCCAAGCCAAAGCTAAGCAAGTTCTAAAAATAAAAGGGAAAGATTTGTATTCAACAACCTTTATATATTTCCCTTTTGGACCTGTCAGCAATCTTTATTGGTTCATTCAATTTATCCTTTACTGGATCTTGGCCTATTTGGTGATGGTTGTTTTATTTGTGGCACCTGCACCCTATTATGATTTCCTGATGGGGACAGCTCATACATCACCATCTGTTTCATTTCACATTATATTGTTTTGCTGTTTTGTTCTGGGGGAGTTTTCTTGCAGGGTGGAGCGGGGTTATATAAGAGTCATTTGTAAAATAGTTAATAATTTGGCTAATTGGCTAAGTTTACAATTACATAATTTCACTATGTTCCTCAGATCACTGCGAGTTCTAATGAATATGGTGGTCACACCATCTTCATGAGTTTGGCTCATAGAAACATAGAATGTGAAGGCAGATAAGAACCATTTGGCCCATCTAGTCTGCCCAATTTTCTAAATACTTTTATTAGTCCCTGGCCTTATCCTTTGGCTAGGATAGCCTTATGCCTATCCCACGCATGCTTAAACTCCTTTACTGTGTTAACCTCTACCACTTCAGCTGGAAGGCTATTCCATGCATCCACTACCCTCTCAGTAAAGTAATCCATCCTGATATTATTTTTGAACCTTATCCCCTCTAATTTAAGACTGTCCGCTTGTTTTTTTTTGTAAATATGTTTTTATTCATTTGCGAAAAAAATGAAGCATAGTTATGGATACGCAGATCCTTTACGGTTTACACAGTAGGTGTAGAAGAACAGGATATAAAGCAAGCATTACAATTGTAAACATATATAAATTATGAAAGTATGAAATTTAGGTTTGTCATCTCACAAGCCTGTTTAGGGGTAGAACTCGCCGGTCTGGTTCCATTACCACGAGCATTGTATAGACATGTAGTTTCCCTCCATGCTAGTGGCCATATAAGAGTGTCCCTTCATGACTTTGATTCCACCCCAGTAACACTATATTCCATAATCTATGGGAATTCGTCTATGGGGAGTTGGGAGGTGCCGTGGCGCTGCAAACATATTCGTACGTGACCTTGAGTCAGAGGTTCCCACATCCCTACGTATTAGAGAAAATAGTACTAGGGCGGTGTATAATTTGACGGGTTTCATTCCCAAAACAGTGGTGATGTTGCATGAAAGCGTGAATAGATGAACCTCCCGCTTTCCAGTGTGGGGTCACCTCTGCGGAGTACGAGCTGATGGTGATTGCCCGGGGCAAGGTCCCTTACCGTGCTTGTCGACTGAGGGTCGATGGTCTCTATTAGTGACTCTATCTTGTGGGAGTCAGCAGTTTGCTCCTCTTTATGACTATTTGAGCGGAATCAGTGTCGGAGTTATTTATAACGGAGCTCGAGCGTTGCTTAGGTCTCAGTTCACCTCCCCCAGAGCGTGCTGTCCTTTATTATCAGTTACTATGTGTGAGATCTTTGCGAGCAATCTAAGGTGGTTGTCTTACACGGTGTGTGAGCTTGTTAGGAGGTACAGTTTGTGTGTTTGTGTGTGTTTTCGTAATTTCTAGATGCCTGGCCGCCGGGTCCCGGGGCGCCCCGGGGTCCGTGGCAACTGGCGGGCATTCCTGTCTTTTGTCAACTCCCATTCTCTGTTCACAGTGTGTTTATGTATGTCCTCCCTGTTCATTTTATATCGAGTGTTTATCCTGGGGTTGACCCGGCCGAGTCTGGTATCCAGCTTCCCAGATCTCGGGGACCCAGTAAGAGGGGGTAAGGGAGAAAGTAAAGGCAGGAGAAAATGAGCAGTAAAGGGGTTATGATGTAAGTTAAGTGGGGTCCATGTCGCCTGCTGTCCCCGTCCCGGCGACAAGTGCGTCCCCGTCTCGCCGGTAGCGTGTGATGTATAAGAACCACGGCGTCCACATCTCGGCGGGTCTGGTTCCTCATCCCGACAGAGATGCATGTGTTTCCTCCGCTCCCTGAATATCGTCTACTCTGCGAATCTATTCCTTTTTGGTGGGTGTTTCACTTGTTTTCCAGAGAGCTGGTATGTTGGCTTTGGCCGCATTAAGCAGGTTTTGTAGTATCGGTTTCTTATACGATGGTATGGGCTGTGTCGAGATGTGTAGTAGCGTCAATTCCGCGTTCCACTCTGGTATGTCACCCATGATATGTGTCACTGTGTCCCTGATCATTTCCCAGTACGGGATGATGTCTCTGCACTCCCACCATATGTGTAGCACCGTGCCGCGTTCTGCCTGGCACCTCCAACATACTGGGGAGATCGATGGGAAGATACGGTGCAATAGGGATGGTGTCCTGTACCATAGGGAGAGCAATTTGTAATTCATTTCCTGATAAGAGGAGCACATGGAACTCTTATGGTGCCATATCATTGCTTTGTCCCATTGCTGAGTTGTAAGTTGTTTTCCAAGTTGGTCCTCCCATTGACGTTTGAATGTGGCGGCTGTAGGTATACCGCCGATCATCAGATGTGATAGAGAGCTGAGAGACCTCACATATACTACCCCAAAGTACCTGATGATGTGCAGGTCAGCCGGCTTGTCCATCTTAGGCGTCAGGGACAGGCAGAGAACGCAAATGGCCAGTCACATGGGTAAGGCTCTCCGGGGCCGACAGTGGCACCACACGGAGACAGGGTGGCTGGGCTGTGGAGGAACTCAGGGTGGTGGTCAGCACTGCAGGCGATCCTTTGCAACTATTCCTCTGGGGATGCCGGATCACCACGTCGCCCAGAGTGTTGTGCCGGCGGACCCAAAGGTCCCAGGATCCAGTTGGTAACCGTCAGTGAGGGAAGTCCCAGGTCTCCCATAAATCGCGGTACTTCTTCCGGCCATCTCAAGGTGAACCAGTTGTTGTGATGCCTGGCCACCAAGGCAAAAGGGAATCCCCATTTATAGGTTATGTGATGTTCCCTCAGCAACGCCATCACTGGGCAAAGTGCACGTCGGGCCTCTAATGTAATGGGGGACAGGTCATTGTACAGTGACCTGGGCTCCTCTGAAGGGCCAAGTCGGTTGTTCTGGTGCTTTGGCCATTATAGCGTTCTTCACTGGGAATGAATGCAGGCAGCATATGAGGTCCCGCGGCCCATCTTCTACAGCTCGGGGTCGAAGAGCCCTGTGCGCCCTCTCAAGCTCTATCTGGCGTGGCTGAGGTGACTGTAAGAGGGATTGGAAAAGCTCCTTGAGTACCTCTTCCGCATTTTCCGTCCCTTCCGCTTCTGGCACACCGCGTTTCATGTAAATAAAATGTTTCAGGCCATCGTCAATGCAGATTATATTGATGATGTTGTAGAAAAAATGGATCAAAGTAAAATTTCTAGATTTGACTTGTAAGAGGGTATAATCAATAGATGCAGCAATTTAAAGAAACAGGACTATGTTCCAGTTGAATGTGACTTGTGACTGAAGCAATGATTTCTTAACAATATAACAACTTGAAATAACATGATTATATTAAATTGTATTTTAGTATTAGTAGTAAATATATGGAAGCCCAGAGAGGCCTCATATTTTTAATAATTTTCTGACTTATTTTCTCGAGAAAACCAGTCACAAAAAATATTAAAAATGCATAGTCTCCCTTGGCTTCCGTATAAATCTGTACGTCTGCCTTCCTATATTAAAGGGACAATATATAGCAGATGTATCCATAACATAAATAGATTTGGAAAGTAACAGAACACTTGGTTGCAAACTACATCTCTTGTGGTTACAGTAATAGTTCTTTGTGGGTGAAATCTAAAAGGATGTAAACATTACGCTATGAAAAAAAGAAATAACTAACGTTAAAAGTGCAACAATTATTTTCAACTAGATCTAGGTGTGTTAGCCAGTGACTCAATCTTTGTTACTGTGCACAGTATCATTTTCAAAAACCTCATTCTGTTTTTTAAAGTATGAATACTAGAAAATGGAAGTTGTTTTCTGAATTAAAATACATCTTAACAGAGTCATTGAGTGAGGCTTTGTTAACATTTGTTGGGAATTTATTGAAAAAAAAATAAAAAATTTTCGTGTAAATAAAATGTTTTAGGCCATCGTCAATGCAGATTATATTGATGATGTTGTAGAAAAAAATTGATCAAAGTCAAATTTCTAGATTTGACTTGTAAGAGGGTATAATCAATAGATGCAGCAATTTAAAGAAACAGGACTATGTTCCAGTTGAATGTGAATTTTTTTCTAGATTTGAAACCCAGAAGCTTGCACTTTACAGTTAGCCAGGACTGCCATTTATTATAATTTAGTCATGTTCCACTAATATTCCATCTGCATTCTGATTTTCCAATGAATACCTTTAGCCGTCAAAATACAGCTTTCCTTTCTGATCGGTGAATTGGTTTTAGGCGTTTCTTTCTCCTGTCTCTCCCTGCAGCGTTTTACTAAACTGCAGTCCTTCCTACAGCTGTCTAATGCATTATATATAAACACATACATAATTGAACTCGTCTAAGATCTGCTAATTCGTCCAATTGTCATTTTTATTAAGGGCATGACTAACAAAGACTCATTTATTGCCGTAAGAGACATGGTGGCAGCAAAATGTGTTTGTGTCTGGTCCCAATGCTCATCTAGAGTTGTCTATACAGGAGAACCCACCTTGTCACAATGTGGCTTATATACAATTGTTTATTAATGAGAACATGGAAATATATGTGTCACTAACTTTCCACCCTACCCAGGTGATTACATTAAGCACATTTAGCATACTGACAGTAGAATATCCAAATAATAAACTATTATACTGATATAAGCATGCAGATAACAGCAATTGACATTTCATGGAAAGGGGGTTAAGACTGCGTTCCTAGAACTGTATTGGAAATTTAAAAAAAAAAAAAAATCTTTGTAGGGAACAGTTTAAAGTGTTATAGATTTTCACAGAAGTAAGGGGAGCTCAACATAGCTGAGATTACTCTTGTTTTATCAACGACACTCTGATAATCATATTTGAATTAATTTTGTTTCTGGTCTCAGTCCCCACTCGGAGACACCAGCCACATTCCAAAGTGCCCAAAGTGCCAGCTCCTGTGTTATAATGTATTAATGAGAGCAAGGAAGGGGCTTTTAAGTAACCCCCTAACATGCCCATATGTAATGACGATGAAAGCTTTTAACCTAATTAGAGTAGACCGTGGTTATAAAATACTATTCTACTGGGTTTCAGTTTAGTCACATTAGCACATAGGCTTCCCCTCATTTCTCATGAGCTGTCTGAGATCTAGAATGATGATAATGAGAATAAAAATAAAGTGAATTCTCTTACAAAGTGTCCTATTTGGCTGCTGCCAATCAGAATACCACACTCAGATTATCCCAAAGTAATATGAAGGCACAAGGCAATTTTTTTTTCAAAATTGCTTAAAAAAAAGTATCCAGTGAAATAATGACTGGAATAAAATATAAAAATAAAGAGGTGCAAACAGTCATAATGTACGGCCCACACTGTATTATTCTTAGTATCCAGGATTAATGTAAGACACGCAAAAGAAACAAAAACAGTGTAAAAACATTAATACAGTAACTCGCACTCAATAAAAAGCTCAATAAGTATTGAACAGTGAGAAGTAGAATGGTGCAAGTATCATGCACATCCGAGGGTCGTATGTGTCCACAAAAACCTTATCATTACTGATCAGAGCTAAGATATGGCCTTGTGTTATCCTATAATGTCATTCCTTAAGGTCCAGAGAAGGTGTATAAATAAATCAGGTTTCCTATTCTAAAATGGACTAGTGCAGGATGGTTATGCTGTGATATAGTCTGTAGAGAATCATTTTTGATATTCTCCAAATATCCCTTTTGCTCGTAAGGGGTTAATGAAATCAGTACAGGTTTGCAGTGAGATAATTTATTTATTAAGTATTAAATGCTAAATGCTGCACAATATGTTTCATCTGAGACTGTCAGGATCGGGACAGGGATCCAACACGCAGGGTACAAAGAGTGGAAAGGTACGTATACCGGGCCTTAGAATGGCCGGACTAACGTACCGAGAGTGATAGAGAATAGTCAGAGACAAGCCGAGGTCGAGGGAACGAGAAGACAGATAAGCGAGAGACAAGCCGGGTCAAGGGATAAGAGAGAAACAGGGTAGTACAACAAGCCGAGTCAAAACCAAATAGAGCAAACTAGAATACCAGAGCACTGAGTGACTAGACAAGCTAGAACCACGACAGGGCAATGAGCTGAAGAGAGAAGCAAGCTTAAATACCCTGGCTCCGGATGGTAAGCACGCCTCTGACAAGTGCCGATTGGATATCGGACACTTGAGTGACAGATCGCTCGTGATAGCGTCATGACGTCACGTATTGAGCGTCCTGCTAGAAAAGGGTGTGGATTCCTCGCGGCCGGTGTTTAAGTGGCTGGATGAACCGCGAGGAACGGAGGAAACAGCTCGCCTGGATGGATAAACCACCAAGTCTCTACCTCTCTTAGAGGTAGAGGCCTCAGGTACCCTGACAGTACCCCCCCTCTCAGATACGCCCACCGGGCGGAAGGAACCGGGGCGAGATGGGAAGCGGAGGTGAAATGCTCTGCGAAGGCGAGAAGCATGAACGTCCTCCTGAGGTACCCAACTCCTCTCCTCAGGACCATATCCCCTCCAGTTGACCAGATATTGCAATTTTCCCCTTGAAATTCTGGAATCAACGATGGAGCTTACCTCGTACTCCTCCCGACCCTCCACCTGAACAGGACGAGGCGAGGAGACCTTAGAGGAGAATTTGTTGCAAATAAGGGGTTTTAACAAGGAGACATGAAAAGAGTTAGGAATGCGTAAGGCAGGTGGCAGAGCAAGGCGATACGCAACCGGATTGATACGAGTGAGAACCCTGTAAGGGCCTATGTAGCGAGGAGCAAATTTCATAGATGGAACTTTTAGTCGAATATTCTTAGTACTTAACCATACCCTATCCCCAGGAACAAAAACAGGAGCAGCTCTTCTATGCTTGTCAGCGTGTTTCTTGAACAACGAGGAACTATGTAACAGAATTTGCCGAGTCTGATCCCATAATTTCTTCAGGTTGGCGACATGATCATCAACCGACGGTATCCCCTGAGAAGAGGAAACCGAAGGAAAAATCGAAGGATGAAAGCCATAGTTCATGAAGAAAGGGCTAGAGCGAGTTGAATCGCAAACAAGGTTATTGTGTGCGAACTCCGCCCAAGGAATCAGACCGACCCAATCGTCCTGGTGTTCGGAAACAAAGCAACGCAGATACTGTTCGATTTTTTGATTGGTACGTTCAGCAGCTCCGTTAGACTGAGGGTGATAGGCCGAGGAGAAGTTCAATTTGATGCCCATTTGAGAACAAAAGGATCTCCAGAAACGTGAGACAAATTGAGAGCCTCTATCAGAAACAATCTCTGAAGGAATCCCATGTAGGCGAAAAACCTCTTTTGCAAAAATCTCCGCCAATTCAGGAGAAGTCGGAAGTTTAGGTAATGGCACGAAATGAGCCATCTTAGTAAATCTATCCACCACCGTGAGAATAACAGTCTGTCTCTTGGAAGCAGGCAAATCAACGATAAAGTCTATGGATAAACAGGACCAAGGTTTCTCAGGAATGTCCAAGGGGTGTAACAGGCCACATGGAGATGCATGAGGTAGTTTAGTTTTGGCACAAGTTTCACAAGCTGCGACGAACTCCTCAATATCTTTTCGAAGTGAAGGCCACCAGAAATCCTTGGATATCAAAGAATATGTCTTGCGAATACCAGGATGACCAGCTACTTTACTTTCGTGAAAACATTGTAAGAGCTCCAGTTGAAGTTCAGGAGGAACAAAGTTTCTTCCCTCAGGAGTGTTTCCGGGAGCTAGATGTTGTGACTTCAAGATCTGGTCAAGTAGCGGAGAATGAATTTTGAGACTGGTATTAGCAATAATATTGCATTTGGGTACAATGGAGGACATAAGTGGTTCAACTGAAGCAGAGGGCTCATATTGGCGAGATAGCGCATCGGCTTTAGAATTCTTTGACCCAGGTCTGTAAGTCAGAACGTAATTGAAATGGGTAAGAAACAACGACCAACGAGCCTGCCTGGAGGACAACCGCTTAGCCTCTCCGATATAAGACAAATTTTTGTGGTCAGTTAGAATGGTAACAGGATGTAATGTACCTTCCAATAAATGTCTCCACTCTTTCAAAGCCTTGATAACCGCTAGTAATTCTCTGTCACCAATGTCATATCTGCTTTCAGTACCGGTCAATTTTTTAGAGAAAAATCCACATGGATGTAATGGTTTATCAACCCCCAACCTTTGAGATAGGACAGCACCTAAACCAGTCTCTGATGCGTCTACCTCAAGTAGAAAAGGCAGAGAAGTGTCGGGGTGAACTAAAATTGGAGCGGAAGCGAAAAGCTCCTTGAGAGTTTTGAACGCAAGGAGAGCTTCAGTAGTCCAATTCTTAGTATCAGCCCCCTGTTTGGTCATATTAGTGATAGGTGCGATAATGGAAGAATAGCCCTTAATAAAGCGCCTGTAATAATTAGAAAAACCAATAAATCTCTGTATGGCTTTAAGACCTGTGGGTAAAGGCCACTCTAGAATGGATTGGAGCTTATCCGGATCCATCTTAAATCCCTCCCCAGAGATCACATAGCCGAGAAAGGTTACCTGGGTTTGATCAAAGCTACATTTCTCCAACTTGCAGTACAAGCCATGCTGGAGAAGCTTGTGCAAAACCCTCCTGACTTGCTTGTGATGAGTCTCAATCTCACTAGAATGAATGAGTATATCATCTAGGTATACAATGACGCAATCTTGCTGAAATTCCCTAAGAACCTCATTTATCAGATCCTGGAATACAGCTGGCGCATTGCATAACCCAAAAGGCATAACAGTATATTCATAGTGACCATATCGAGTATTGAATGCCGTCATCCACTCATGTCCCTGCTGGATTCTCACCAAGTTATATGCCCCTCTGAGGTCTAACTTGGTGAAAATTGTAGAGCCCTTCAAACGATCGAAGAGTTCGGTGATCAAGGGAATCGGGTAGGCATTTTTAATGGTTATCTTATTCAAGCCTCGATAATCAATACAAGGTCTCAAAGAACCATCTTTCTTTTTAACAAAAAAAAATCCAGCCCCGGCAGGGGAGGAGGACCTCCTGATGAATCCCTTGTCTAAATTCTCGTGAATATACTCCTCTAGAACTGAGTTCTCTTTTATAGATAATGGGTATACATGACCTCTGGGAGGCATGGTACCAGGGAGTAGGTTAATTTTGCAATCAAAGGACCTGTGTGGGGGTAAGGTATCGGCTTTCTTTTTGTCAAATACTGCCTTTAAATCTAGATACTGAGACGGAATTTGTGTCTCTGTAGGATTGTCAGAGGTATTCGATGTATTAGTTAATCCGAGAGGTAAGACCTTCCGCAAGCATTTTTCTTGACAATTCTCTCCCCACGAAACTATCTCCCCTGACTCCCAATTAATAATAGGGTTGTGTCTCCTCAACCAGGAGTACCCCAGGACTATGGGAATAGACGGAGAAGAAATGAGCATTAAGGATATATCCTCTTTATGCAGGATGCCAACAGTTAAGTTAATCGGTATGGTCTCATGGAAAATAACAGGCTCAAGTAACGGTCTACCATCGATGGCCTCGACAGCCAGTGGTGTCTCTTTTAACTGGGATGGGATAGCATGCTTGGCAACAAAACCCTGATCTATAAAGCTCTCAGCAGCTCCAGAATCGATTAGTGCCATAGTCTTTACTACTCCCTTCTCCCACCTCAAAGAAACGGGTAACAGAAGCCTGAACTCTTTGTAATTGTGAATAGAGGACAAAGTAGAAACACCCAAGGCCTGTCCTCTAGAGAAACTTAGGTGCGAGCGTTTCCCGAACGATTAGGACAATTTAGGCGTAAATGTCCTCTGACTCCACAATACATACATAAACCCTCCCTTCTTCTGTACTGTCTCTCTCTCTCTGTGAGATGAGTACTGCCTATCTGCATAGGTTCAGAAATACGTAAGTCCTCGAACTCAGAATTTTGAAAGGTAGGCGCTAGTTTAAAGGAGGGTCTACGGGTCCTATCTCGAGTGTTCTGCCTCTCTCTTATGCGTTCATCAATACGAGATATAAAAGAAATTAAATCCTCCAAATTTTCAGGGAGTTCTCTAGTAGCGACTTCGTCAAGAATTACATCTGATAACCCATTCAGAAACACATCTATATAAGCCTGTTCGTTCCACTTAATTTCTGCCGCCAAGGACCTGAACTCTAGTGCATAGTCCACAAGTGTTTGATTGTCCTGTCTAAGGCGCAACAGTAATCTAGCTGCATTGACCTTTCTACCAGGAGGGTCAAAAGTTCTTCTAAACGCAGCTACAAAGGCATTATAATTATAGACTAGTGGATTATCATTCTCCCATAAAGGATTGGCCCATCTCAGAGCTTTCTCAATGAGTAAAGTAATAACAAATCCAATCTTCGCTCTATCTGTAGGATAAGAGCGGGGTTGTAATTCGAAATGGATGCTAATCTGGTTCAGAAAACCACGGCACTTCTCCGGTGACCCGCCATAACGTACTGGTGGGGTAATACGGGAAGAAGCACCTACAGTGGCTACCTCTAGACCTGAGACTGCAGGAGAAATAGAAGGAGTACGTGTCTCCTCAGGTGGGTCACTAGCACGAGACAAAAGTGCCTGTAGTGCTAGAGCCATCTGATCCATCCTATGCTCCATGGCGTCAAACCTGGGATCAGAAGAACCAAGCTGACTGTTTGTACCTGCAGGATCCATTGGCCCTGTCGTAATGTCAGGATCGGGACAGGGATCCAACACGCAGGGTACAAAGAGTGGAAAGGTACGTATACCGGGCCTTAGAATGGCCGGACTAACGTACCGAGAGTGATAGAGAATAGTCAGAGACAAGCCGAGGTCGAGGGAACGAGAAGACAGATAAGCGAGAGACAAGCCGGGTCAAGGGATAAGAGAGAAACAGGGTAGTACAACAAGCCGAGTCAAAACCAAATAGAGCAAACTAGAATACCAGAGCACTGAGTGACTAGACAAGCTAGAACCACGACAGGGCAATGAGCTGAAGAGAGAAGCAAGCTTAAATACCCTGGCTCCGGATGGTAAGCACGCCTCTGACAAGTGCCGATTGGATATCGGACACTTGAGTGACAGATCGCTCGTGATAGCGTCATGACGTCACGTATTGAGCGTCCTGCTAGAAAAGGGTGTGGATTCCTCGCGGCCGGTGTTTAAGTGGCTGGATGAACCGCGAGGAACGGAGGAAACAGCTCGCCTGGATGGATAAACCACCAAGTCTCTACCTCTCTTAGAGGTAGAGGCCTCAGGTACCCTGACAGAGACAAAGGGTATATATATATATATATATATATATATATATATATATATATGTATATTTCTCAATTTCTCCATATTAAACCTTTTGTTATTGACTATGATGTGAAAAGCTATCAGGAATAGTGACAATCACAAAAGAAAGCCGCTCAATAAAATGTACTGTTGCCATGGAATCTATGTTCGACTCCATGGTAATGAACGGAGCCTTTGGAATTATCGATACAGTTGCACTGTAAATCCCAGCACATCTAGAAGGTGCATATTGCCCTGTAGTTGTTGTGGCTACAGGACCCATGTTATATACATATCCAGCAGCACATGTATCTGGGCATCTGACTGCCTACTTAATCAAGTCCATTCATGTAATATGTTCTAGCCCAGACTTAAAAAATAAGTAAATGTCCCAGACAAGTGAAGTTACAGTATTTATTCCACCAGGATATGGCTCCATGAAATTATAGCGGCTTTGTCCTGTGATCTGGTAGTGTTTTGATGGCGTGATGGAACCCAACGGTTTTGTGGTCCTTGATGAGTAGAGTGAAACCCCAGTAGGATACTATAAAGTTCCTGAGAATGGATAGTTCAGAATTACTTCATAGCCTTACCGTTAAATGCATTCTGTAAAATCTTCGATGGGGCATAACATTGGAGGGATCCCACCCAGAATATTACCGGGAAGACAACCAGGGGTATAATATAACTTCTAATATTGGCTGGTTGGTATTGACTCATTTTTTGTTGGTCTCATACAGCAAGCTTCAAAACACTCTTGAGACAAGACATCTTCAAGTCAACGTAGCGTGGCTTTAGAAAAGATCATTGTGTGATTGCGGGATTATTTTAATGGAAGAGCCTACTAATTGATTCTGTAAGATTCTTTTATATGCACTCCTTGTTGCCATATTGAACAAATTCTGTAATTTGCCATCAGTTATAACTACAAGTGCCTCTTGAATGCAACAATAAAAACAAGAACACTAACAGACAAAAAGTTAGCAATGAAAAAAAAAAAAGTCAGACACATTCACATTACATTGACTTCTTATTTCCTCACAGTATGGCAGTATTCAGTATTGAATGGCAGTATGATGGTTAAAGGAAACACTCTAATTATAAAAGAAAATATATTATTTTTAAATTAAGATCTGTTCCTGACTAAGATTTAAAAAAAAAATAATGTTTAAATAAAGTCAGTAAATCTGTAATCCAACGCTTAGATAGATTACACTCTGTAGCTGCTTTTCCCACTGGTCCAACCCAACACGTGGTCCTACAGCAATCACTGCAATCCACCAATTCAATGCCTCTCATGTAGAAGTATGGATTCCAATGCTTCTCTATCAGTTAAATCAGCTGCATTTTGTGTCAAACCTTGTGTTTTGTCTTGCACTTCATATACGGTGGGATCAGGCCCGGACTGGCCATCGGGCACACCGGGCAAATGCCCGGTGGGCCGCGGTGGCCATGGGCCGAGGCCGGCAGGGGAAGGTCCCAGGATCTCCCCTGCCGGTCTATGCAGGGCCGGCACTATCCGAGCGCCGGCCCCGCTGTTTTCAATGAAGGGCCGGTGAGGAGATCATAGATCTCCCTCACCGGCCCCCTTGGAGAGACCTGCGGTTGGGGAGGGAGGGAGAGGACCCGGCGGAGCTCTATCTTGCAGCTCCGCCGGGTTCCTCTCGCGAGATCCGGCGCGTTGCCATGGCAACGACCGGATCTCGCGAGAGTGAACTCTAGCCCTCAGGTTAGAGTTCACTCACCACTGGACCACCAGGGATGGTGTCGGAGTGCCGGTCCCCCCCACCCACTCACCAGCATGCCGGTCCCCCCCTCCCAGGCTAAAGGTAAGAAGGGAGGGGGGGACATAATGCATACTTTTTTATTTATTTTACCCCCCCAACACTCAATCCCTTCTAACATTCACACACAGCACACACATCACTATCACACACAGCACTCTCACTCCCATCACACACAGCACTCTCACTCCCATCACACACAGCACTCTCACTCCCATCACACACAGCACTCTCACTCCCATCACACACAGCACTCTCACTCCCATCACAGCACTTTCACACACAGCACTCACTCCCATCACACACAGCACTCTCACTCCCATCACACACAGCACTCTCACTCCCATCACACACAGCACTCTCACTCCCATCACACACAGCACTCTCACACCCATCACAGCACTTTCACACACAGCACTCTTACACCCATCACACACAGCAGTCTCACACCCATCACAGCACTTTCACACACAACACTCTCACACCCATCACAGCACTTTCACACACAGCACTCTCACACCCATCACACACATCACACTCAGCACTCACACACATCATCCACAGCACTATCACACTCATCACATTTAGGACTCACACACACATCACACTCAGCACTATCACAAAACACATCATACACAGCACTCTCACACACATCACACTCAGCACTCACGCACATCATCCACAGCACTATCACACTCGGCACTCTCACACACAGCACTCTCACACACACATCACCCTCAGCACTCACACACATCATCCACAGCACTATCACACTCAGCACTCTCACACACATCACACTCAGGACTCACACACATCACACTCAGCACTATCACAAAACACATCACACACAGCACCCTCATACACAGCACCCTCACACACATCACACACAGCATCCATCATACACACATACTGCACCCCTCACATACACACCGAACCTCCACAACACACACATACACAATACTTCCAAATATATATATATATATATATATATATATATTATATATATATACACACACGCACACACACACTACATTCCTGACATACACACTCTGGATACCCTATACACACACTAGATTCCTTGTAAGCAAACACATACTACACCCCTAAACACACACTCTCTACAAACACTACATCACATATACACACACACACACACTATAGCCTGTATGCACACACTTGCTACATCCCCTATACACACATTCTTTACAGACCCTAGCCACATATGCATTACATTACACCACAAACACAACACGACTAAAACCGACCTTATTACACAATACCACACCACAATCAGCTCACTCTATACACACACACACACAATCCCACAAGCAGGCTCCAAACACAGCACGATACTCTTTCCTGGCATTTTTGTCTCCTGGTATCCATTTATAGAGACACCAGAGACAAGTTGCAAGGAAACACAGTGCAAGCATGTTATTAAATTTGCTTGCACTGTGCAGAACAAATACAGGGCTTTTTTCTCATGCTAGAGCTCTTTAGCAGAGCTCTGCGCATGGTCTGCCCTGGCCTGCACTTTGAGAAGGGGGCGTGTTTGTCGTTAGTGACGACAAAACACGCCCTCTCTGCACCGCCCCTTCTTAGTGGGCCGCTGTGATAAAAAAATGCCCGGGCCGAATTTTTATCCCAGTCCGGCCCTGGGTGGGATGAATGTTACAATAATTGAGTATAATAACCTGTGTCCAATAAATCGTTAACCTAATTGTTATCCATGGTTTGAAGGTCTGATCCAAATGTGATATTAATGCTCCATATTAAACTTCATGGTATTTATGATTTGTAGACATTATGGTATGTGTTAAAGGTCCTATTTATATATTTGGAATGTATTTTGGACTTTCTCAAGGCTCCTTTTTTATAAAGACATTGAGTTCCTTTAAAATTGCAACATATTGCTAAAAGAATATTCAGAATTTCAGTGAGTATTCCTCAATGTGAAGATGAAAGCCTTCGGGGATTCAGCATTCACATTAATTGTTGTTTATCGTGTTTATGATAAAGTTGTTCAGGCAGCCAGCTGTTTCTGTTTGTCTATATCGTTCAGTGGAAATTTCTGGAGGAGTTTTAACCCTTTCAGGAGATATGGGAGATGGTTTGCTGATTAATGTATGATGCTGAATGGTGTACTGTTGTTCAGTCACAAATTGTCTGCAATATAATTCATTACATTACATCCATATATTTAGCTAGAAGAATTGCTATCAAATGTGTAGAATTGATATTAAAGCTGTACAAAGGTTTGACTCCTGTCATTAATAGTCCAACTCTCAATATAGATATGGTGAACAGAATACACAGTTCTCTATGCAGACAACTATGCAGAGTGATGGGGAGAGTATGAGAACCTTCATTTTGTTCCACATCAGTGTTTGACCTTCCCACTGGCCTGAGAAGCAGGTAGCGAGACCAGCTCTGCATGAGCCGGCAGGGGCGATGAATGGATCTTCTGTTGGCCTTGGCCTATGAGCATCGCGGTTGGTCCTGTATGCTCATGGGGCCCCGGGCAACTGCCCAGCATGCCCATTCATGAAGACGGCCTGGTTGCCAACATTAGATCAGCACACATGCAATTTATGGATGCTTTTACTTCGCTATAGACATCATTTGGAATCCTCGTTCATTCTAACAGGGTTTGTTTACTCTATCCTTGTTTCATTGTTGTTCTGCATGTAACATATTGTCTGTCATTCAACTCTAGATAACTATACACAAAATTAATTGAAGGCTGTCAACAGATTGTTATAATAACACCAAACACCATTCTTCAAAACAATATACCTTAAAAAAAAATTTTGTAAATATGTTTTCTTCAACAATCCCTGGAGAAAGCAAACGGAATATCGCTCATATTGATTTATGAACAATTCTAGTAAAGACTCCAGACATTATTTTGATAAGCTAATGTTTTAAATGGAGAAGACCTCCAGATTTTAAGGTAATTAAGCAAGAGTGAGGCCAGTGAGTAAGGTTTAGTTAATCAAAACAAAAACAAAAAAAGTTAAGAGGACAGGGACACTGTACTAAGACCACTTCAGTGGACACCTAGAGTATGCCTTTAAACCAGGTGATCAGGCTGCTGCATGCTTTTAGAATAGCTAAGCAAATCTAGATCATTAAATGGGCACTCCAGACCCCATCAAGCACTTTGGCTTGCTGAAAAGCATTATGTGCGAAGAGTGTGTCCTCTTTTTTTTTCATTTAATAGAAATTTACACTATAAATTAACCTGGTAACACCTCCTGGCTTTTAAAGCAGACAACAGGTCATGTTACTTCCTGGTTTGTTTAGCTTAGTTGCACTGCACTCACGAGACAGCAATTGCCCAGAGCACCTGCCTTGCAAAGACTTCTCATTGAGCTTGTTGGGAAGTCTGTGATTGGAAAGCCACAGAAAGTCTGGGGGGGCTTACAAAGGTTGCAAACAAGAGATCTGCAGGTTTTGCAAGCGGTTTTTAGCTATAACTCCAAAGAACAAATGCATAATTAAATGCATGCATGTTTTCATTTTGGTATATGAACTAGACAGTGATTTTTTTAAATTAATTTTGTATTTAAGCAGTTCCATCATTCTGTTTCCTGTTCTCCCACCCACAACAGCATCACTATCATAGTGCCTGATGGGAAAATTACTGTTTATATAATATGGTATTGATCTATTTATTTCATTGCTATGATTTTCTAAATTATGAACCACATAATAATAATAATAATAATAATAATAATAATAAAAATTAATGTTGCATCCAAATGTTAGAAAGCTAGTTTAATTATTTTAATGTATTTTTTGCCTGCTGCCGCCCTCCCTTTCCATTCCCAGTAGTCCCAGACGTTTGCAGTGGCGACATTTGCAGTGGCTAGTATCTATTATAATTGGCAAGTAGCTCAGGAATTTACATTTTGAATCATGTGCCACAATATTGTCACGCTATAATCTGAATCCTTATAACAAATAATAATAGTCACAAAACAGTCAACATCCATTTGAGTGACAGTATCAAACCTCCCAAGTATCCCTATTTAGGAGGGACAGTCCCTATTTTGTCACCAAATCCCTCTGTCCCTCTTTTCTATTCTAATGTTCTTCATTTATAGTTTGTTTTTTGTTCTTAATTATATTTTAGTTGCATAAAATGTTATTAATAACTTGCCCGACCCTGGTCACCAGTCATGGCGCAAAAATAAAAGTCCAATTGAAATGTAGGGAGCTATGCAGTTTGTGTATTTCTACATTCAGTACTTGGTTGAAACTCCTGGAGCAACCAATAACATTGATGTTTGCGGTAACTCATGGTCATTCATGCACATTAGTTTGAGATATTTAGCATTTTTTCTCACACCACTGACTTGGGTCAGTGATATTTGTTGCTTTAAAAAAAAATATATATATACAATAAGATCATTTTTTCTGAGGTCTAAGTATAACATTACAATGTGGTTTAAATCAAAACTTACAGCTGACCGTTCGAAGACACGTATGGGTTTCTTTTTAGGCTCATCTTTAGATCTGAAAGTTTGTTTTGTATCAGGGACCTGAACTAGTGTAGTTATCCGTGGTAGAAAGAGGATCCAGGCACTCAAAGTATCTTCAGTTGTATTTATTAGGATAAGTGAGACACCGCAACGTTTCGACCCCTGAAAGGATCTTTGTCAAGCTTTGAGTGCATGGATCCTCTTTCTACCACTGATATATACTCCCTGGAGCTGGGGTTGGGGCTGGCCCTGGTCCAGTTTAGCACCCGGATCTTCACGTGATTGGAGTGCAGTTCTTTTTTTTCCTCTTTAAACCAGTGTAGTGTCAGATCCAGCTCATGCATTAATAATCCCTTTTAAAATCTTCTGAAATAATAATAATGATAACAAAGTGTTTAACCAGGAAAGGTACATCCAGATATTCTGTGATTTCCAAGTATGTCCTGGGAATGTTTGCTCAGCATCCAGTCGATGTTACTAGCGCAAAATTATTTTTCATGTAAATTACAGCAAGATTTCATCTATTATTTTAGAGTCACCCAATTTAAAGATTACATTTTTACAGCCTTCAAATGAACACTCCGAAATTCTCTCTGCAATTTTCTCCTTCTAACCAATTTAACTTTGTCATTTTCTGCCAAGAGGTTTGAGTAACCCATGTTGTATTTTTCATAAATGACTTGTCTTTTACTCAACAAAAATAAACCATTTCAAGTTCCATAGCCCGCAAACACTCTGATCACTTCCTTCTAAGTAACATTAAATTATTTTCATTACCGTTATGCAGTGAGCATACACTGACCACATTCTCATTAGAGGTTTTTAAAAATAATTTCGCGAAATATATGCTTCTCCTCTGTACTCACAGAAACACCAAACAAAACCACTTATGGGGAATTACTAGTTTCTACGACTTCTGGCTAAACACTAATGAAAAAGATGATTGCAATAACTTGTAGTGCATGCATGTAATCTAATTCACGCCACTAATAAACTCTCCCAATTGCAAATAGATATAGTTATCTTATAGAGCTGAACAGATGATGAGTGGGATTCAGAACATATTTACACTTGGGAGATGCAAGATCACCCCCAACCGAGACTCACATTTATAGATATTTTATTCAATGTTCTCAGAGATTGCAATGCAGACTATTCCACTGACCTCTGACCACCAAGTCCTTATAACCACCGTGTGCCACCACTAATAAAGTCAAATATATGTATATATAGTGATGTGAAGTGGGTTATATCAGAGCTTTGACAATAATGATCGAAATGTATTGTTTTTCGGGGGGGGGGGGGGGGGTTTGTGCTCAGTTTATTAAATCAATTCATTTTATTGATTTCCAAGGCGTAAAAATAGAGAAATGTGTTTGAAAAAGGAAATATAAGTAAGGAAATATAAGTAGATTTCACAAATAAATTTGTAAAAAATATTTATAACTCTGTAATATGTATCAGCAGAATGGAACCCATTTATTCAATAAAACGTGCTGCTCTATTATTGGTGAAGTGTATGCATAAAAAAATGTTGAACTGTTGGGTTATGTGCGTATATGATTATCGAGGAGGAAACAACTAAAGAGGAGTATAAATGTACACAATTCATATAGGACAAATATTGCTTTATTCAAAAAGTCTCTTGTTTTCCTAAGATGGAATAAAGCATGACGAAGAAAATGTACTGTATTAGAAATGTATCCATATGCTCTTATGTTTGGAGTGCCAAAATGGTTGTGTTATTCTGGACACATATCACAGATGTATGCTGATGGGCAGCATATGAAAAGTTCTGCTCAGCCGTATGTACAATTCCCACGAGGAAGATAGAAAATTAGTGTATTAATCGAGTCTGAATTTATATCACGTGCAGCTGCAGGCACAGAATTCTAAGCACAGTGTGTGTGTGTTTAACAGTGTGGGCAGCTATGTATGTAGCGGTGTGTGTGTATGACAGTGTGGGCAGCTATGTATGTAGCGGTGTGTGTGTGTGTGTTTAACAGTGTGGGCAGCTATGTATGTAGCGGTGTGTGTGTATGACAGTGTGAACAGCTATGTATGTAGCGGTGTGTATGTATGACAGTGTGGGCAGCTATGTATGTAGCAGTGTGTGTGTATGACAGTGTGGGCAGCTATGTATGTAGCAGTGTGTATGTATGACAGTGTGGGCAGCTATGTATGTAGCAGTGTGTATGTATGATAGTTTGAGCAGCTATTTAAGTAGCGGTGTGTGTGTTTAACAGTGTGGGCATCTCTGTGCATGCCCCCACCCCCTCACTGTATCACTGTATTTAATTAGACACTATAGAGTAGATAGGGAGAGGGATTTTAACAGGCAGAGCAGGTGCCCCCATCAGGTATGTGCCTGTAGGCAGGTGTCTACTCTACCCTGGTATTAACTAAGGAAAAGTCTAATGCAGTCTTGATAAAAGAAACGGAATTCTTTCCTGCATTATTTTAATTCTACATACATGGGGGAGCACCTTTCATGTGCTGCAGTTTAGCGAGTAAAAAGATGGTGGATTCGGCAGCCCTGTGTTCTACAGATACAACAGGGCAGGGCTCCGATTCACGCTTCACAGTTTGTACACATATTAGCACCACTGATATGTCATGAATATGTGGCAATGTTTTGTTAAGGAATTAACCAAACCTACTATCATAAAATATGTATAAAATAACCCATTATTGTGTTTATTTAAAATTGGTGCTAATGTTATTCCAGTAAGGAATTTATGTTGCTGAGGGTTTTTTTTTTTGTTTCAAAGAAATAAGAAAATATATTGTGCCTCAAGACACACCAAGCTGTGACCTGCCTGCTTATGGTTTTACTGTTATTGTGCTCGATTGTGTGCTGGATTTAATGCATTGCCAATGTACATTTAGAACATGTAACTGCAGCATTATGAAAGTAAAATATGTTGACTATACCACCGTATACAAACACAGGAAAAGGTTTAAAGATAACTGGCGCCACAATAATACCAAAAACCAGTGCAGTAGAAATTCACCCAAGTGTTATGCCATAAAAACACTCATACATACATAAATTCTTTATAAAAAGTAAAGTGCACAAATGGTAAGGGTATGTCACAACCGCAGCAATAGGTAGAATGTAACCTGTTAATAAAAACATAAAAGCGACATAGCACAGACTGTATGAAGTGGTATGCGTGCAGGAAATACAAAGGACACTCACATATTCAAGAGCCCTTCATTCGGCTCTGAACTCAGTAGATATAGTATCCCCACTATTGCGATAGCTGGGATCGTCTACACAACACCAATATGAGTGGGGATACTAGATCTACTGAGTTTGAGCCGATCTGAAGGGCTCTTGAATATGTGAGTGTCCTTTGTATTACCTGCATGGATACCACTTTATACAGTCTATGCTATGTTGCTTTCATGTTTTTATTAATAGATTACATTCTACCTATTGCTGCTGTTGTGACATACCATTACTATTTGTGCGTTATCACCTTACTTTTTATCAAGAATATACCACCGTATAGTCTACATATTTTACTTTCTTTATTCTGCACTGAGATCTAGTAAGTTAAACCCCGACTTTAAAATATGGATTAAAATATATATATACTATTTAGTGAATAGAACCCTATAGTCTGTAATAACAGTAATCATGCTGGATTTGTAGCCCTACAATTCTAACTGAAAGCAAAATAAAAACTTGTGGCACTATCTGTTAAGAGGGGGGGGGGGGAAGCACAAAAAAAACATACATCCAAAGATTTTTTTGTACAGCCACCCTTTACATTACAGGACACAAATAACCTCCATCTCTATTGTATCACTTTAAGGGTTACTTTAACTCTAATTTACTTTATATTTTAAATTATAAATTTACCCAATCTCCTTTTTAATTTAAAAACCTATAAAATAAACCTGCTGGAAATCTAGTGTTGGGCAAAGTTTTACTCTGTGATTGGCACGTCCTGTCTGTCGTCACCCTGCGTCACTTCTTTACTCTCTAAAGTCCAATCACATGCTTACCATAGAGAAGGATTTGATTGGACCGATCTCCAGTGCATGTGTATGCTCTGATCCGAGGAAGGGAGAGAGTGTGGGGCGGATAAGGGATGGTCGTCCAGGGATGCAACTCGTCCTGGCCAAAAAGTGCAGATAAAAAAAAAAAAAAAGTGGCCATGGAGGGCAGACTACCTCTTTAATCCTGCATTTCCTTGTTGTATTCCCCACATCAGAAGCCAGTTCACTTTTTTACAAGAATACTTCTTGTGCTACAATTAGTTCCCTTACAGTGGTAAGATAAAGGATCCATTCTGGCCTTCTGAGTTAGTCTATAGCTATCTGTATAGCAGAGTATGTATCCTGGTTCCATTCCTCCCAACATTTTTGACACTTTCATTTTAGGGGTGTGGCCGGGGGTGTGGTCAGGGGCAGGGCTGTTCTGTGAAATTTTAGGTGAATTGCTAATAACAAGTTATGCAACTGAAATGTAATTTAGAACAAGAACAACGTATCTTATTTGCACTGATGGATTTATTAAACATATTTATTGTAGTTTATAGACACATTACTGTATTATTGCTGTGGAGCTGTTATACACTCAGACACACCAATTATATGGAGCTCCTAGAAAAAGAGGGACATTAGGATAGAAAAGAAGGACAGAGGGATTTGGGCCCAAAAGAGGGACACAAAAATGTTGATCTGAGATCTCCTTCAATTTACAGATTTCTAAATGCTTTATCATCTTCAAATAGTTAAAATCCATAATACTAATTTAATTAAATCAACATCTATTCAGAATGATTGTCTAATTCCAATTACAATGTTTCAGAATGCTGGTCTAATTTCAATCCCACATATTTATGAGCACACAGTACCTAAACATTCACTGTCCGTCTGTGTAATCATTACAAATGACTAGTTTTGTCACCAATCATCACTAATTAGGCCACAGAATTTAAAATGTTATTTTTGTGTAGCATTTCATCTTGTGAGAACCCAGATGCTACGGGTACAGATGGTGTGGTCCAAACGAGGTCTTAGTAAATTTACAATCAGGAAAACAGATATTCCCCCCCACCCCTAGATAAATGCTGGACAGACAAACAGGCAGACACCTGTAGAAAGATGATGTTAATTCCTTGAAATATTCCACAAGCAGCAAATTATGTGATACTACCTGCAAAAAGCAAAATAATCAAAATTTACAAAGTGGAAAAATGAAGTACATAAGTATTGGCTGTTTATAGTGCGCATGCATTCGCAATACACTGGATGAAATACAGTTATGATCACAATATTTGAAGATGTCATAAAATCAAATGTCTTTTCCATAGGGGAGTTACACCCAGACGAGTCATTAAGAAGCACGATGGTGATCGATGTGGAAAGAATGACTGGTGGCTTAACAAAAAGTGAAGGATCTCATGTCTCCTGTAATACAGCATTAATATACCGTAATGATGTTTTATGTATGGGTAGGGCACTTTATATAAAATAATAGAGTGGGAATCAGAGGAGGTGGCAATGGGGACGGGGGCAGGGGCGGGGGCTACTAGTAAAGAGTGAATGAACGTGTTGATGCGTCACAGCACAATACTAAACTATATAATGTAATTGCATTTTTTACTCATTATTGTATTCTGGTTCTTGTAGTATTGCTATAAAATATTTCATATAAACTTAGGAAAGAGAGTGGAGTTTCATGATTTGGTCTCAAACTGGGCTACTGATTTGCAGTTGCCCTCAGGCCAAATGTAGCAAGCCTTCCTCTGGTGGGAATGATTACACATGAAACACTTGAATTCCTAAAACAATTGAATGCTACTGAATTTACTTCTCTGAAAGAGATTTAGATGACAATACATGCTGACATTATTTCTGGCTTAATAAATAACAGTTGATCTCACTCACATCAACAGTATCAATTCACACTTATTTTTACAGATTTCTTGGTAACATCACTTAAAGTTGAAATATTTCAAGGAGCCGTTATATAACACATGTAACTTTTAAGGTCACTTTTTAAAAGCTTATTTCGTCAGCAAAACCATCTGGGCAAGTGCATATAATGAGTCATAAAAACAACAATTCCATTTGAAAAAGTCTGTTGACGAAACGCGTTATGGAAATTTTATATTGTGTATTTTTGTATTAAAAAGTATTTTGGTCATTTGTTCGTGCCAATTATCTTTTTTGATATACACATAATTTTTATTCTACCCTGGCTTTTTATTATTTTATTTATTTTTTACTGTTTTTGGTTTTATAATCCTTGGAAGTTTCCTGCACCCCAAGAAATCCTAGGTGGGGATTAATCCACCTATGCTGATATCAAAGAGCAGTCGGTCTGCTCTCCACTTGTAAGTACGGTTTTAATTAATTTATATTGACACTGTCATACAGTGAGCACTATTGGTTGTCTCTTTTTCCTTTCTGAGAATTGGACACCAGTGACGGAGAGGTACCCACTACATATCCCATAAGCGGGGATTATACCGCTGTACGCGCTTTACCCTAGAGCTGGATATAAGCTCTTACAAATGTGAGTTCTCTACCATTATTTTCGATTACGTCCATATTTGAGCTATACATATTGCACTATTGGTTGTCCCTCTCTTTTATCTTCTATATAAGTGGAACCACTACAATATCTGAAGACCCCATCATTGCACTTGCTTCCCTAAAGACCATTCGTAAGGACATATAAGTTGGACTTCCTTTTATTTGGACTTTATTGTGGCGCAGTCTTTTTTATTGTTGTTTTTATTTGTCTTGTTTTAAAGGGTTTGGAGGGATTCTCTTTTTAAGGGTTGCTGCCTGTAAGTTGACCAGCGCTGTCTCTTCCTCTTACCATTTCTATATAATGAGCCATGCACCACCTAGATTAGCTGAAATGTTTGTGTCCACTAAAGTGCTGGTTCTGTGCGCTAGAACTTTATTAGTACAGTATTGTTTATGAAGCAACCCCAGTTTAAAGGGGCACCGTAGTCACCAAAACAACTTTAGCTTAAAGATGCAGCTTTGGTGTATAGATCATGACCCTGCAGTCTCACTGCTCAATTCTCTGCCATTTTGTAGTTAAATCACTTTGTTTATACAGGCCTAGTCACACCTCTGTACATGTAACGTGCACAGACTTCCTAAACAATTCCTGTAAAGAGTCATCTAATCTTTATACTTCCTTTATTGCAATTTCTGTTAAAGTTAGAATTTCTCATCTCCTGCTCTGTTAATAGCTTGCTAGACCCTGTAGGAGTCTCCTGTATGTAATTATAGTTCAATTCACAGAGCAGCAGACACAAATTTTTAAAGCAAGTTACATCAGATTAAAATTGTCACAATATTTTTTCATGCAGACTGGTCACAGCCAGGGGAGGTGTGGCAGGGGCTGCATAAATAGTAACAAGAGTGATTTAAAGGGACACTCCAGGCACTCAGACCACTTCTGCCTATTGGAGTGGTCTGGGTGCCAACTCCCACTACCCTTAACCCTGCAAGTGTGATTATTGCAGTTTTCATAAACTGCAATATTTACCTTGCAGGGTTAACTCCTCCTCTAGTGGCTGTCTACTAGACAGCCACTAGAGGGCACTTCCTGGATTCTAGCACAGGTTTTCTGTGCTATAGCGTCGATGGACGTCCTTGCGCTATGTGAGGACCTCCAGCGTCGCTGAAATCCCCATAGGAAAGCATTGAAAGCATTTTTCAATGCTTTCCTATGGGGAGGACTAATGAGTGTGCGCGGTACTGCCGCACATGCGCATCAGGTCTCCCCCCGCCGGCGGCCACGCATGCACAATAGGTCTACCCCGGCGGATGAAGGCGGGGGAGGAGCGTGGGCGGACCCTGACCCAGCGCCGAAGGACATCGGCGCTGGATACAGGTAAGTCACTGAAGGGGTTTTAACCCCTTCAGCAACTTGGGATGGGGGGTGGGAGGGAATGGGAACCTGCAGTGCCAGGAAAACGGTTTGTATTCCTGGCACTGGAGAGTCCCTTTAACTCCTAAATGGAATTGAGCAGTGAGACTTTAGAGGCATAAGGTATACACAAAAACTGCCTTATTAAGCTAAAGTTGTTTTGGTGCCTACAGTGTCCCTTTAAGAATCTGTTGTATTGTAAATCTCAGTTTGATCACATGGCAACACAGCACTCATAGTTGCGGTGTAGTTTCTAAACAGTCCTAGATTGTGGAACAAGTCCCATAAAAGTTGCAGTGGTGGACCTACCTTGAAGATCAAACATCAAATCAAATTCTGCAGCATCTGAAGTATCTAAAATCTGCAGCATTAGATCCCATGGTACATACAACTCTCACATAGGTCTGACAACTAAGCAAAAATTAGCTATTAGTTATGCTATCTTTACATTTTGAAAAATGATTTAATAGGACACATGGATAAGCCTTAAAGTAACGTTGGACAGAATTGGTCTAGACTCCTTGTGGAACAATGTTCTTTCAACATCACTGTAAACGTCAAATACCAGATCGTGATGGGTCATAACTTTAAGCACACTGGAACTAAATTGACAAAAACTAATAAGTTGTTTACATAATTTCCATATGATCACTAAAATGTCTGATTCTTAATTATAGGAATTGCTATTGAAGAATGATTTCACTTTAACACATATTTTTAGACAAAAGGGTGTGTGTAAAATATTTCTACAAGAAGGCACTTGTTTCCGCTCTTGCCAATGCTACAAAACTTTGCAAGTCGGAAGGTTGATGTAGAGCAGAAATGAAGTATTATATAGTTCGAAGTCAGAAGGTTTAGCTGTAGGCCTGTAGCGCTTGGAATGAAATATATCATGAAATAAGTTCCTTATTTACTTCTAACTAGTGATGTTGCGAACATAAAATTTTCGGTTCGCGAATGGTGAACTTCCGCAAATGTTCGCGAACCGGCGAACCGGGCGAACCGCCATAGACTTCAATAGGAAGGTGAATTTTAAAACCCACAGGGACTCTTTCTGGCCACAATAGTGATGGAAAAGTTGTTTCAAGGGGACTAACACCTGGACTGTGGCATGCCGGAGGGGGATCCATGGCAAAACTCCCATGGAAAATTACATAGTTGATGCAGAGTCTGATTTTAATCCATAAAGGGCAGAAATCACCTAACATTCCTAAATCACAATGGATATGGATTGACACCTGACATATTGACACCTTGACATATGGATTGACACCTGTCCTCAGAGACCCTGATACACACCGACACAGAGCAGAATAGGGACTGTTCTCCCTACATAGGGTCACTTGGCAGAAATGGATTGACACCTGTCCTCAGGGACCCTGATACACACTGAAACAGAGAAGATAGGGAATATTCACTAAATGCCAAACATTGTTATACAGGGGAATATTCAGTAAATAAGTAAGTGTCCTCCCGCCCGCCTCCACCCGTGAGCGGTGGGTGGGGCCATAAAAATAATGAGGGGGGGACCTACTGTATGATGTTGTATCGATCAGGTAGTGTAAGGGTTATGCCCACTTCACAGTGACAGACCAAACTCCCCGTTTAACGCAAACAACCGCAAACAGTCCATTTGCACAACCGCAAACTCCCCATTTGCACAAGGTTGGATACCAAGCTAGCCATGTCCCGTTCCTTGTCCTCACTGATGTCATTGAAGGTCTCTTCCTCCACCCAGCCACGTACAACACCAAGGGTCCCCGAAAGGTGACAACAAGCCCCCTGGGACACCTGCTGTGTTTGGTCTTCCACCTCCTCAAAGCCACCTTCCTCCTCTGACTCCTCTTCTTCAGACTCCTCTCTCTGCATTGCCTCTCTCTGCGTTATTATAAGGTGTGTTAAGTAGTACTATTCTTATCAGTTTAATCCCTGTTATGAGTAGAGGACTATTTCCTTGTTTCGCCAAACCCCTTCAAAGATGGAAAAAGCGGTATGAGTGGAAGAAACGAGGAAATGTGGTCAGGTGGTGGTGCCAGCCCCACCGAGGGCTTGTACCCAGGTATGCTAATAAACTGAAAAATAAAAAATCTCCCAAGAAGAAGATCTAAAACTGGCATAGGAAAAGGTTAGACAACTATAATAAAGTGATACCTACAAATCCTAGTGAGCATAGGTGTATAATAGAGGGAGAAAGGGAAAGCAGAGTAATGCTTTCTAATACCGTGGTTAGTACCCTTTGTTAAAGTAAATTGAGTAATGGACAAAAGTCTTTATTGTATCATTTATAAATAACAAAGGGATACTATACTCATCCCCCTATAGTGGCTAATTGTGTAATAATGGTAATACTATTACCTAGTATATAATATTGCCAGGGGCAAGGAAATTCCCTCTAAATAGATGGGTATAGGCAGAGAGTATGGAGATGCTGTCATAAAAAGTGTCAATAAGGTGATATAAAGTTAAATGTATCACAGACACAAAGCCACCCTTTCTCTTAGCTAGTTTCCAGAAATGCTGGATAGGTAGAAGGGCTATAAAGACTCAGAGAGGTCTAAGAAGAATCCTCTAAACTAGCCCTAATCTCCTTAAACACCTTCAAGGGTGTTCTAAGCTAAAGCTCAATCTAAACGTTTAGATGACTGCCTGATTTCCCATCACAGATGCTGGCAGATGCTAGGAATAACACTGTGCAAGACAAAGAGTGGGTCTAAGTGCCCATAGTGCAGTAAAGTGTCCCTAGTGAAGTGAAAAAGAGAATAACAAGCTGGCACCCAAGAGAATAACGAGCTGGCGCCCTATCAGGGGACGTGTATATGGCATCGATTTTAGGAACCGGGAGATGGAAAAAGATGCTTGGTCGGTCCTCCTACTTCAAATTTGGGGCACTGCGTGTGCAATCTAATGTGCCACCAGATAGGAATAGTACTACTTAACACACCACTCCTATCAGTTTAATCCCTGTTATGTGCCTTTTTTTGGTTTGGTTTTTGAAGCCACAGTGCAGCACCAGAGGCCCGAAAAATTAGGCATGTACACATGCCTGAAAAATTAGGTATTGTTGCAGCCGCTGCTGTAGCAGCAGCCAGAAAAATTGATGTTTGTTTCCCAGGCAGAAAGTGCCCTAAAACATTGCGGCTTGAACCCTAGTTGGTGGCGGATAAGTCACGCAAGTCAACCGGCATTCAGAGCTAAAATACAGCAGCATGTGGACCATTTTTAGCCCAAGGCAGCTCATCTCATCAGGCCTTTTTTAGTCGAATGTATCGCCCACTGTCAGTCCCTTCGGGATCAATCCCTCATTCATCTTAATACAGGGAGTGCAGAATTATTAGGCAAGTTGTATTTTTGAGGATTAATTTTATTATTGAACAACAACCATGTTCTCAATGAACCCAAAAAACTCATTAATATCAAAGCTGAATATTTTTGGAAGTAGATTTTAGTTTTAGCTATTTTAGGGGGATATCTGTGTGTGCAGGTGACTATTACTGTGCATAATTATTAGGCAACTTAACAAAAAACAAATATATACCCATTTCAATTTTTTATTTTTTACCAGTGAAACCAATATAACATCTCAACATTCACAAATATACATTTCTGACATTCAAAAACAAAACAAAAACAAATCAGTGACCAATATAGCCACCTTTCTTTGCAAGGACACTCAAAAAAAGCCTGCCATCCATGGATTCTGTCAGTGTTTTGATCTGTTCACCATCAACATTGCGTGCAGAAGCAACCACAGCCTCCCAGACACTGTTCAGAGAGGTGTACTGTTTTCCCTCCTTGTAAATCTCACATTTGATGATGGACCACAGGTTCTCAATGGGGTTCAGATCAGGTGAACAAGGAGGCCATGTCATTAGATTTTCTTCTTTAATACCCTTTCTTGCCAGCCACGCTGTGGAGTACTTGGACGCGTGTGATGGAGCATTGTCCTGCATGAAAATCATGTTTTTCTTGAAGGATGCAGACTTCTTCCTGTACCACTGCTTGAAGAAGGTGTCTTCCAGAAACTGGCAGTAGGACTGGGAGTTGAGCTTGACTCCATCCTCAACCCGAAAAGGCCCCACAAGCTCATCTTTGATGATACCAGCCCAAACCAGTACTCCACCTCCACCTTGCTGGCGTCTGAGTCGGACTGAAGCTCTCTGCCCTTTACCAATCCAGCCACGGGCCCATCCATCTGGCCCATCAAGACTCACTCTCATTTCATCAGTCCATAAAACCTTAGCAAAATCAGTCTTGAGATATTTCTTGGCCCAGTCTTGACGTTTCAGCTTGTGTGTCTTGTTCAGTGGTGGTCGTCTTTCAGCCTTTCTTACCTTGGCCGTGTCTCTGAGTATTGCACACCTTGTGCTTTTGGGCACTCCAGTGATGTTGCAGCTCTGAAATATGGCCAAACTGGTGGCAAGTGGCATCTTGGCAGCTGCACGCTTGACTTTTCTCAGTTAATGGGCAGTTATTTTGCGCCTTGGTTTTTCCACACGCTTCTTGCGACCCTGTTGACTATTTTGAATGAAACGCTTGATTGTTCGATGATCACGCTTCAGAAGCTTTGCAATTTTAAGAGTGCTGCATCCCTCTGCAAGATATCTCACTATTTTTTTTTTTTTTTTTTTTTTTTTTATATTCTTTATTTTTTCGTGCAGCATATAACAAGATGGCCTGTACCGCCACAACAACAGAAAACAGGCGCAATTTGTGCATAATAAACATTTACATGGCAGATAGAGTCCAGCACTTTTATATATTTAGTGGAGTATAGCTATTGTGTCCTTGGTAGTAGGCTACAGTGGTTCTGGTAGTGAGGTCTCCAGGGGCACAGGGTTGTACTGGTGAGTTGGGGATAACGTGAGCTTATCGTGTGAGAGACTCGTTTGGGGGGGGGGCACAGTGAGATTTCTTATGTGGGTAGGCTGGTCTGCGTGTCAGAGCCCCTACGCGTATGAGTAGGTAAGTCCTCGTTCTAGGCAGAGGTAAAAGTGTGGTCTACTTTCTTTTAGACTAGGGAGGAGGGGGTGTCTCTATTGCGGCCCTCGGTCTGGTCCCCTGTTAGTATGGGTTCATCTGGGGTCTCAATGGTGGGCCTTAAAGAACCATGACCGTAGGTAGTCGTTTATATGTGGAGGGGGAGTGTTGTCATAATGTAAAGGGTCATGTTGTAAAGGGTAGCGGCAATAATGAAAACAAAATTAAAAGCAATAACGACAAGAACAATGACAGGTTGCAGTACTGTAGATCAAAGTTCAGCACTTAGTGTAGACAATCTGTGGACCCGTTGCGAAATGGCAAGTCCGGCCACTTGGGCGCTGTTACCAGGTTTCCCCTGAGGAGCGTATTCTTATTTTAAAGGATAGCGGCAATGATAGCGGCAATAATAAAAACCAAAATAAAAGCAATGTTAACAATAACAATGACAGTTTGCGGTAAGGTAAATCAAAGTTCAGAACTGAGCGTAGTCAGTCTGTGGACCCGTTACGGAATGGCACGTCCAGCCACGTGGTCGTTGTGTTCAGGTTTCCCCTCTGGCATGCGGTTTGCGTTGTGCTGAGCGAGGAGTGAACTCAGGTACGGTGGAGGGGTTTATACCTGCCAGGCTCGTCATGTTTGGCCTTACTGCTCCATGCAGGCTCAGGTGTTGCATATGTTGTTCCAGTTCCTGGTAATTCGTTGCTCTGTATGTCGCACCTTGGTGGTTGAAGGATAGGGCTCTCGGGAACCCCCATCGGTAGGGGATGTCCCTAGCCCGCAGTGTCTGCAGCAGTGGCTGTAGGGTCTTGCGCCATGCGATGGTGCCTCTGGTGAGGTCCGGGTACAACGATAAGGTAGACCCCTCAAACACTAGAGGAGAGTGTCCACGAGCTGCTGTACGGATCGAGATCTTGTCTTGCAGTGTTGGGAGCCGGATGATCAGGTCCGCCGTCGCCTCCGCTGGTGCAGATGTTGGTTTCGGCAATCGGAACATGCTCTCTGGCTTGATCGCCTTCGCTTGTTTCGGCGGCAGCAGGGTATTGAGCAGACGTCTGATATAGTGCGGTAAGTCAGTTGGGTTCACTGAGTCTGGAATACCCCTTATTTTCAAGTTGGTGCGTCGCCTGCGTTCCTCCAGGGCTTCTGTTCTGTCTGCCGTAGCTTTTTGTCTCTGTTGAAGCTCAGCCAGTGCTTGTTCCACAGCTGTGAGTCTGGAGTCTTGTGTGTCCGTCTTTACCTCTAGGAGGGTTATTTTTTGCACGGCTCCGTCTATGGCGTCCTTGTAGTGGGCCATGTCCGCCGCTATATTTGCTCGTAGTTCCGCGAGCATGTCTTTAAGTTGGGCGGCTGTGACAGGGTCTCCTGTAGCCGGTGGCGTGGCTTTAGGCACTGCTGGCTGATTATTCGAGGCCTTTACCCCGGGGTTGTAGGAGAGATCTTCCGAGGAGTACGAGGATCCCTCGTCTCCCGACGCCATTTTGTCCCATGCTGGTCTTTGAGAGCCCCGCAGCATCTCGCCAATATCGTGGCAGAAGGGGCCTCTATCCGCCCTTTGTTTTTTATTTTTCCGACCCATTACACTCTCATGTAGTGGTGTGACAGTTTGGTGTCGGGTCCTGGCACTTTTTCCGTCTTTTTACCGCAGTTTTTAGCTCGGTAGCTCGGAGCTCAGGGAAAGTGTGGCCGCTCCGTTCGGCTGCTCGATATCTCACTATTTTTTACTTTTCTGAGCCTGTCAAGTCCTTCTTTTGACCCATTTTGCCAAAGGAAAGGAAGTTGCCTAATAATATGCACACCTGATATAGGGTGTTGATGTCATTAGACCACACCCCTTCTCATTACAGAGATGCACATCACCTAATATGCTTAATTGGTAGTAGGCTTTCGAGCCTATACAGCTTGGAGTAAGACAACATGCATAAAGAGGATGATGTGGTCAAAATACTCATTTGCCTAATAATTCTGCACTCCCTGTAAAGGTGAGGTAATCTAGACTTTTTTGACCTAGGCGACTTCTCTTCTCAGTGACAATACCTCCTGCTGCACTGATGGTCCTTTCTGACAGGACACTTGAAGCGGGGCAGGCCAGAAGTTCTATCGCAAATTGGGATAGCTCAGGCTACAGGTCAAGCCTGCACACCCAGTAGTCAAGGGGTTCATCGCTCCTCAGAGTGTCGATATCTGCAGTTAAGGCGAGGAAGACTGCTACCTGTCGGTCGAGTCGTTCTCTGAGGGTGGATCCCGAAGGGCTGTGGCGATGCGTAGGACTTAAAAAGCTCTGCATGTCCTCCATCAACAACACGTCTTTAAAGCGTCCTGTCCTTGACGGCGTGGTCGTGGGAGGAGGAGGATTACTTTCACCTCTTCCCCTGTTAGATTCCCGTTGTGCAAAGCATACTTTTTAATTTATTTTGCAAATGCTGCATCCTTTCCGACTTGTTGTAATTTGGTAACATTTCAGCCACTTTCTGCTTATACCGGGGGTCTAGTAGCTTGGACACCCAGTACAGGTCGTTCTCCTTCAGCCTTTTTATACGAGGGTCCCTCAACAGGTACGACAGCATGAAAGGTTGGATGCCGAGCTTGGTTGCACAAGGTTGGATGCCGAGCTACTCATTTCCCGTTCCTCCTCCTCAGTGATCTCAATGAAGGTATGTTCTTCCCCCCAGCCACGTACAACACCACGGGTACCAGATAGGTGACAACGAGCACCCTGGGATGCCTGTTGTGGTTGGTCTTCCTCCTCCTCCTCAAAGCCACATTCCTCCTCTGACTCCTCTTCCTCACAATCCTCTTCCAGCGTTGCCGCAGGTCCAGCAAGCGATGCTGATAAGGCTGTTTCTTGTGGTGATGGTGACCACAACTCTTCCTCTTCACGCTCATCTACGGCCTGATCCAGCACTCTTCGCAGGGCACGCTCCAGGAAGAAAACAAATGGTATGATGTCGCTGATGGTGCCTTCGGTACGACTGACTAGGTTTGTCACCTCCCCAAAAGGACGCATGAGCCTACAGGCATTGCGCATGAGCGTCCAGTAACGTGGCAAAAAAATTCCCAGCTCCCCAGAGGTTGTCCTAGCACCCCGGTCATACAAATATTCATTAACGGCTTTTTCTTGTTGGACCAGGCGGTCGAACATTAGGAGTGTTGAATTCCAACGTGTCGGGCTGTCGCAAATCAAGCGCCTCACTGGCATGTTGTTTCGCCGCTGGATATCTGCAAAGTGCGCCATGGCCGTGTAGGAACGCCTGAAATGGCCACACACCTTCCTGTCCTGCTTCAGGACGTCCTGTAAGCCTGTGTACTTATGCACAAAGCGTTGTACGATCAGATTACACACATGTGCCATGCACGGCACATGTGTCAACTTGCCCAACTTCATTGCCGCCAACAAATTTGTTTCGTTGTCACAAACCACTTTGCCGATCTCCAGTTGCTGCTGAGTCAGCGACTTTTCCACCTGTGCGTTCAGGGCGTACAGGAGTGCTTGTCCGGTGTGACTCTCTGCTTTCAAGCAAGTCAAACCCAAGACGGCGTGAAACTGCCGTATCCGGGATGTGGAATAGTACCTGGGAAGCTGGGGGGGTGCCGTTGATGTGGAGCAAGACGCAGCAGCAGAAGAGGACTCAGCAGAGGAGGTTATGGAAGAGGATGGAGTAGGAGGAGTAGAGGAGGTGGCAGCAGGCCTGCCTGCAAGTCGTGGCGGTGTCACCAACTCCTCTGCAGAGCCACGCATTCCATGCTTGGCAGCCGTCAGCAGGTTTACCCAATGCGCAGTGTAGGTGATATACCTGCCCTGACCATGCTTTGCAGACCAGGTATCAGTGGTCAGATTGACCCTTGCCCCAACACTGTGTTGCAGACATGCCATTACTACCTTTTGCACAATCGAGTACAGGTTGGGGATTGCCTTTTGTGAAAAGAAATTTCGTCCGGGTACCTTCCACTGCGGTGTCCCAATAGCTACAAATTTTTTGAACGCCTCAGACTCCACCAGCTTGTATGGTAAAAGCTGGTGGGCTAATAGTTCAGACAAGCCAGCTGTCAGACGCTGGGCAAGGGGGTGACTTTCTGACATTGGCTTCTTATGCTCAAACAAGTCCTTGACAGACACCTGACTGTGGGCAGATGAGCGGGAACTGCTCAAGGCGAGAGACGGAGTGGCGGGTGGTTGAGAGGGGGCAAGGAGGACAGCAGTGGTTGATGTGGCTGAAGATGCTGGACCAGGAGGAGGATGGCGGCTTTGAGTTTGTGTGCTGCTTGTACTCATGTGTTGATCCCATAGGCGTTTGTGATATGCGATCATGTGCCTACGCAAAGCAGTTGTACCTAGGTGGGTGTTGGACTTCCCACGACTCAGTTTCTTTTGGCACAGGTTGCAAATGGCATCGCTGTTGTCAGAGGCAGACACACAAAAAAATTCCCCACTGCTGAGCTCTGCAATGACGGCATGCTGGTGGTGGACACAGCATGCGTTAATTGGCGTGCTGTCGGGCTGACCCCGGGTGCCGATGCATGCTGTCTGACTGTGCCACTAGCACCTTGCGACAACCTCCCCCTGCTTCCAACTCGCCTCCTCCTCCTCTCTCTCTCCCCATCTGAACTTTCTCCCTGTTCTTCTTCTTGCCGAGCGGGCACCCACGTGACATCCATGGACGCATCGTCATCATCAACCGCTTCACTTGTATCTGACAACTCAGCAAAGGAAGCAGCAGTGGGTACAACATCATCATCATCATCATCACACCGTACGTCCATGTGTGTAATGCTGCCTGACTGAGACATATCCCTGTTATCTACATACTCTGGCAATAATGGTTGCGCATCACTCATTTCTTCAAACGGATGTGTAAATAACTCCTCTGACAGATAAAGTGAAGCGGCTGTGGTGCTAGTGTTGGTGGTGGCGGCAGGCGGCCGAGTGGTATCTTTAGCGGTGCCCGAAGCTAAGCTGGAGGAGGATGGTGCGTCAAGGTTCCGAGCGGAAACTGTAGAAGATTGTGTGTCCTGTGTTAGCCAGTCAAATATGTCCTCAGAACTTTTCAAGTTCAGGGTACGTGGCCTCTGAAAACTGGGCATTATTCTAGTGCAAAAGGGAATCACAGCACCACGACCACGATGGCCCCTGCTGGGTGGCCTGCCTCTGCCTGTCATTTTTTTGGGGGATTAGTGGTACTATGCGTGCAAGCTACTGTGAGACCAGATATGAGTGGCATTGTGCAGTGGCAGAGGTTGGCAGAGTACACGCTGTAGGCCTGACACACCCGCTTGAAGACAACTAACTGCTATTCAATCTACAACAGTGAAAAAAGTTTTTGGGTTTTTAAATGCACGCTACTGTGACACCAGATATGAGTGGCAATGTGCACTGGCAGAGGTTGGCAGAGTACACGCTGTTGGCCTGACACACCCGCTTGAAGACAACTAACTGCTATTCAATCTATAACAGTGAAAAAATTTTGGGGGGTTTTTAAATGCACGCTATTGTGACACCAGATATGAGTGGCATTGTGCACTGGCAGAGGTTGGCAGAGTAGACGCTGTAGGCCTGACACACACGCTTGAAGACAGCTAACTGCTATTCAATCTATAACAGTGAGAAAAAATAAATTTTATTTTTAAATGCACGCTATTGTGACACCAGATATGAGTGGCACTGTGCACTGGCAGAGGTTGGCAGAGTAGACGCTGTAGGCCTGACACATAGACGCTTGCAGACAACTAACTGCTATTCAATCTATTACAGTGAAAAAAATGTTTTTGTTTTTAAATGCAAGCTATTGTGACACCAGATATGAGTGGTGGCACTGGGCAAGTGGGCACAGTATCCACTGTGAGCCTGACACAGAAGCTGACAGGCAGGCAACTGCAATTACATTACACAGAAATAAAAAAATAAAAAAAAGCAGACTGATGTTCTAGCCCTAAAAAGGGCTTTTTGGGGTGCTGTCCTTACAGCAGAGATCAGATGAGTCCTTCAGGACTGTAGTGGACACTGAATACACTAGCCTAGCTATCCATTTCCCTATCAAATGAGCAGCAGCTACACTTTCCCTCCTCTATCTAAGAATGTAGCTTAAGAATTAATCTAAAATGGATGCTGTACAGAAGGTGGGAGGGTCTGGAAGGGAGGGTCTGCTGCTGATTGGCTGGAATGTGTCTGCTGACTGTGAGGCACAGGGTCAAAGTTTACTCAATGATGACGAATAGGGGGCGGATCAAACCGGGCATATGTTCGCCCGCTGTGGCGAACGCGAACATGCTATGTTCGCCAGGAACTATTCGCCAGCGAACAGTTCGGTACATCACTACTTCTAAAAAAAAATTTAAAAAAGCAGTCAGAGTCTTCTAACTGAAGGCTGAGAGGTGCAGATCTAAGCAGTTAATGTTTGTAAAAGTGTGAATAATGGGGGGGGGGAGGGGGAGGAAGAACATAAAGGGGCAGTCTAAGCATCAACTACATTACATTTGAATGTGGTAGTTTTCATGCACAAATGTAGTTCCTTTTTAAACAGAAAAGTCGTAGAGCTGTTATCCTTAAAGGATCACTATAAGGTCGGGAACACAAACATGTATTCCTTGCCCAATAGTGCTAAAACCACCATCTAGCCCCCCTGTGCCCCTCATGCCTCCATAAATATAGCAAAATCTTACTGTATTAAAGCCTGAAGCTGTAGATCTGCATGCTGTTTGCCTTAAAAAAAAAACAACAAGCAGTCTGATGACATCATCAAAAGTAGTAGCCTGATCCAATCACAATGCTTCCCGATAGGATTGGCTGAGACTGACAAAGAGGCAGATCAAGGGCAGAGCCAGCATGATTCAAACACAGCCCTGGCCAATCAGCATCTCCTCATAAAGATGAATTGAATCAATGAATCTCTATGAGGAAAGTTCAGTGTCTGCATGCAGAGGGAGGAGATACTGAATCTTTGGATGCATTTTAGGCAGCCATGACCCAGGAAGGATCTCTAACAGCCATCTGAGGAGTGGCCAGTGAAGTTATCACTAGGCTGTAATGTAAACATTGCATTTTCTCTGAAAAGACAGTGTTTACAGCAAAAAGCCTGAAGGTAATGATTCTACTCACCAGAACAAATTAAATAAGCTGTAGTTGTTCTGGTGACGATAGTGTCCCTTTAAATACTTTTGTAATGACACCAAATGCAGCTAATGCAGAGGACAAAAAAAAAGACAAAAGGGACAATTGAATTGAAAAGTGACTAGGTGAGATTGATGCAGACAAAAGCTACAGAGTGAGATAAGGGAAAATACTTGGAGAGGAGGAGAGAAGCAGTAAAATATAAAAAGGGACAATCACATGAGCAAAGTGGACAAAAAGCAGAGTAGGAGAGTGGTGGCTATGTTAACGGCAGGACATCTGCTGTAAAGTAGGTGATAAAAATCAAGGGTAGAAAAAAGGGATTTAGAAAACAAAGATAAGGATCAGAGACTGATAGTAAGAAAAGGAAACATGTCTCAGAGTAAACAGGGAGATAGATGTAGAGATGATAATTGAAATACATGTAAAAAGAGAAACTACTACTAGGCAGGAGAGAGAGGTTAGAAACAGCCCATAGCGAGCAGAATGCAACACACAAGGGGCATAATATAGGATGTATGGACTTCTTTGGCACCAGATTGCAAAGTGTCCATATACAAAAGTGCACATGCAGATTGCATCCATCCAAAGTTGTTTTCAGCACTTCCCATGAAGGATGGGAGAAAAAAAATAATTTTAAAAACCCAGATCCTACAATTATTGAATTGTTTTGTACTAAAAGGCTAGCCATATGATTACATGTAAATGCACCCAGTATAGAAAATACATCATACTTTCAAAAATTCACTTTAGCTTCTCCACATGCGCCACTGAGTGAATGAACACCTGCCCCTTAGGGTTGCCACATATTTAAATAAATGCGTAAGCTATATATATTATCATTATCTCAAATCATTATCTCATCCCTTCCACGATATTACTATATTATTGTTTGTGTTACGATGTCACAGCGCGTAATCCTCACGTTCGTTATGCACATCCTGTACAGCTTGGTAAAAATAGATTTTATGGCTGTGTTAAAAGTAGGTGGTAGGCTTTAGAGTCTTATCTTCAAAATGCAACGTAAGTTCATAAACTCCGTCTCAGCTAAGGTGTGGTGAAATGGATGTTAATTACAAAGCACAAAAATATATAAAATTATTTAATCTTGTTGTCAGACAACTACTAATTCTGAAAGGATTTTAACTTATTTACTCCTTTAAACACTCATCCCGCAGCAACTAAAATGTTGTTTTGATCTGAATTTTTATGCCTGTGCATCTAACTTTTAATATAATTTAAGTGAAGCAGTCACCTGCGTGTATTTGATTTTCAGAGAAAATACAAACATGACCTTAAAGGCCAAAAAAGTGTCTGGTGTAGTGGTTATGGTGCCAGGAGTACCCTGGTACTTTCCCAGTGTAAGTAGTCAGACCATTTAAGAATGGTTTGACAACTTAGCTGGGTACCACCAGATGCCTGCTGTCGCCTCCCCTGCTGATTGAAACTCCTGCCACAGAGATAGGCCCAGCCATGCAGCGCCATTTTAAGTTGATTCTCTCAGCCAATGAGTGCATCCCTGCATGGCCAATCTGGGTACCTGGCCGTACGCAGGTAAGTTTTCAAACTGCTCCTTAACACTTTGACTACTTACTCTGGGAGGAAGCCAATGCACTACTGGCACCATAACCACAACATCTGGCTGTAGTTGTTATGGTGTTTGAAATGTTCCTATAACTATCAATATGGTGCAAAAGGGAACTTTTTCAGCAAATGTTAAGTGTGACTGAATCTGCAGGCGATGCTACAAACTCTAATTATTATTGTATTTGAGTATTTTCATAATTTCGTTCTGGATTTCAGATGTTTAGTTGAATCTAGGCAGGTAGGAATCTGGTCTAAGTTATCTATAATTCTGAGGCTGTACAGTACTGCACAATCAAGATACTGGTAAATCTTGAGAACAAACTCTGGATTTTGCAGTCTGAATGCACCCTGGATGGTCCTGGATTATTTTTTTTACTAATCCAGCCTTTCAATTCCTGACAATCCACACTTTATTGAATAACTCTGGGAGTTTTAGAAGTGTAGTAAATAGCCCCGGGAGAGCATTGGGAGTTTCATGAATAACCCAGGGAGGTATTCAGAGTTGAGTGAAAACCATGGGAGACTATTGGGTGTTTTGTGAATATTCCTAGGAGTGTATTTGGAATTCAGTTAATAGTCCTGGGAGAGTATTGGGAGTATCGTACATAACAAGGGCCTAGAAGGATTATTCGCTAAACTTCAAATTGTAGTGAATTAAAAGTGAGGCTAACATAGTCAAGCTGTGACTACAGATGTGTTGAAGAATTTTTCCAAATCAGCTATTTCTGCCTTAAAGTTTCTATTCAGATTTTAATTCGCTACAATTCAGAATTTTACTGGGAATTTAGTGTGTAACCCTGGCAGGATTATTCACTACAGAGTGAGTTGTCAGAAATAGAAAAGGGATTTGTAAATTTTAGATAAAAATTCTCTGTCATGTTTTCATATCAGCTGCTTGGGCCGGCACTTTGAATGATGAATTATTCACATGGTAGTGAATAACTCTGAGTAAAGGGTTATAGTCAGGGCTGCCATCAGAAATTTTGGGCCCCCCCCCCCACCGACCCCTCCCTCCCGGGCCCGCCCACGCCCTACCTAGTCCGCTGACAATGATGCGGGACTGAATGTGGTGTGTATAGTGGAAGTGAATTAGAATGTGTGTAATGGATGTAGTGTTTGTGTGTATTAGATACTGTTTGTGCAGTGAATGCAGAGTGTGTTAGTGTAGCGGATGCAGTGTGTATAGTGAACGCAGAGTGTGTTTGAGTAGTGGATGTAGTGTGTGTACAGTGATGTAGTGTGTGTTTGTGTAGTGGATGTAGTGTTTGTATGTACTAGATGAAATGTGTTTAGTGGATGCAGTGTCTGTAGTTTATGTAGTGTGTGTATTAGACGCAGTGTCTGTGTATAGTGAATGCAGAGTGTTTCAATTTGTGGTGGATGTAGTGTGTGTACTGTGAATACAGGATGTTTGTGTAGTGGACGCTGTGTGTACAGGTGATGCAGAGTGTATGTTAGTGTAGTGAATGCAGAGTGTGTGTCAGTATAGTGAATCCAGAGTGTGTGCATAGTTTAGTGAATGCAGAGTGTGTGTTAGTGTGTAATAAATGCAGAGTGTGTGTTAGGGTGTAGTGAATGCAGAGTGTGTCAGTGTAATGAATGTAGTGTGTGTGTAAATTTGTAGTGAATGCAGAGTGTGTGTTAATGTGTAGTGAATGCAGAGAGTGTGTTAATATGTAGTGAATGCAGAGAGTGTCTTAGTGTAGTGAATGCAGAGAGTGTGTTAGTGTAGTGAATGCAGAGAGTGTGTTAATGTGTATTGAATGCAGAGAGTGTGGTAGTGTGTAGCGGATGCAGAGTCTGTGTTAGTGTAGTGAATGCAGAGAGTGTGTTACTGTGTAGCGGATGCAGAGTGTGTGTTAGTGTAGTGAATGCAGAGTGTGGTAATGTGTAGCGAATGCAGAGTGTGTGTCAGTATAGTGGATGCAGTGAGTGTGTTAGTGTGTAGTGTATGCAGAGTGCATGTTGTATTAGTGAATGCAGTGTGTATTGTATTAGTGTATGCACTGTGTGTGTTAGTGTATGCAGTGTGTGTTGTATTAGTGTATGCAGTGTGTGTGTTTGTGTATGCAGTGTGTGTTGTATTAGTGTATGCAGTGTGTGTGTTTGTGTATGCAGTGTGTGTTGTATTAGTGTATGCAGTGTGTGTTGTGTCAGTGTATGCAGAGTGTGTTGTGTTAATGTATGCAGTGTATGTTGTGTTAGTGTATGCAGTGTGTGTTGTGTATGCAGAGTGTGTGTTGTGTCAGTGTATGCAGTGTGTGTGTTTTGTCAGTGTATGTAGTGTGTGTGTTGTGTCAGTGTATGTAGTGTGTGTGTGTTGTGTCAGTGTATGTAGTGTGTGTGTGTTGTGTCAGTGTATGTAGTGTGTGTGTGTGTGTTGTGTCAGTGTATGTAGTGTGTGTTGTGTCAGTGTATGTAGTGTGTGTTGTGTCCGTGTATGTAGTGTGTGTTGTGTCAGTGTATGTAGTGTGTGTGTGTGTGTTTGTGTTGTGTCAGTGTATGTAGTGTGTGTGTGTGTGTGTGTTGTGTTAGTGTATGTAGTGTGTGTGTTTGTTGTGTCAGTGTATGCAGTGTGTGTGTGTGTGTGTGTTGTGTCAGTGTATATAGTGTGTGTGTTGTGTCAGTGTATGTAGTGTGTGTGTGTGTGTGTTGTGTCAGTGTATGTAGTGTGTGTGTGTTGTGTCAATGTATGTAGTGTGTGTGTGTGTTGTGTCAGTGTATGTAGTGTGTGTGTGTGTTGTGTCAGTGTATGTAGTGTGTGTGTGTGTGTTGTGTCAGTGTATGTAGTGTGTGTGTGTTGTGTCAGTGTATGTAGTGTGTGTGTGTGTGTGTGTTGTGTCAGTGTATGTAGTGTGTGGGTGTGTGTTGTGTCAGTGTATGTAGTGTGTGGGTGTGTGTTGTGTCAGTGTATGTAGTGTGTGTGTGTTGTGTCAGTGTATGTAGTGTGTGTTGTGTCAGTGTGTGTGTGTTGTGTCAGTGTATGCAGTGTGTGTGTTTTGTCAGTGTATGTAGTGTGTGTGTGTTGTGTCAGTGTATGTAGTGTGTGTGTGTTGTGTCAGTGTATGTAGTGTGTGTGTGTTGTGTCAGTGTATGTAGTGTGTGTGTGTGTTGTGTCAGTGTATGTAGTGTGTGTGTGTGTTGTGTCAGTGTATGTAGTGTGTGTTGTGTCAGTGTATGTAGTGTGTGTGTGTGTGTGTTGTGTCAGTGTATGCAGTGTGTGTGTTTTGTCAGTGTATGTAGTGTGTGTGTGTTGTGTCAGTGTATGTAGTGTGTGTGTGTGTGTTGTGTGAGTGTATGTAAATGTCCGAGGGGGAGGGGGGGCATTTTAACATTATTTAAAAAAAATAAAAAAATTTAATTAATTAAATTGTTTCTCCCCCCTCCCTGCTTACCTGTGTCTAGGGAGGGGGAGATTCCATCCCCGGTGGTCCGGTGGCATGGTGGGGCCCCCTGGCTTCCCTGTTACCGCAGAGGGGGCCCAGGCAGCACACAGCCTCTTCTCTTCTCTCCTCCAATAACTCTCGCGAGACCCGCGGAGCGTTGCCATGGCAACCGGGTCTCGCGAGAGTTACTAGCAGGGAGGAGAAGAGAAGAGGCTGTGTGCTGCCTGGGCCCCCTCTGCGGTAACAGGGAAGCCGGGGGGCCCGCGGCTGCACACATAGATAGCGATATTCGCTATATATGTGTGCAGGGAGGGAAAGTGGGGCCCAGGACTGCCAGAGCAGTCCGGGCCCCCCAGGGCCGCCGGCCCGTGACAACTGTCACGGTTGTCACCCTCTGATGGCGGCCCTGGTTATAGTGTACAGGGAGCTTAGTAAGTAGCCCTAGGAGTGTATTCTAAGTTTATTGAATAACTCTCACGGTCAGTCACTAAAGTTTGAATTGCAGGGAATTCAAAGAGAATTTCAAATTATAGGCCAAAATTCGCCAAACTGAAAACATAGCATTTCTCCAGATTGGCTATTTTAGGCTAAAATTTTAAAAATCATTGTTAAGGCTATTAATTAAAGTGAGAATTCAAAGTGAATTCCAAGTGTAAGGCCAGAGTAGCCAAACTGAACCAAAGAGCATGGAGCTTGTCCATGCTCTAGTAATTTCCCACATGGATTATTGTAACCCTTTCCTAATTGGTCTTCCTAAAAAACGCATTGTCTCGCTACAGTCTGTAATGAATGCTGCCGCCAGACTGATTTTCCTCTCTAGTCGTTTCTCTCACACCTCTCCCCTCTCTCAGTCCTTACATTGGCTTCCTGTATCCTATAGGAGTCAATTCAAGGAACTAATTCACACCTATAAAGCATTGACCAATTCTAGCTCCTCTTATATCTCTTCACAGATCCATAGATATGCCCCTTCTTGGTCTCTCCGATCTGCCCCTGACCTTCCCCTGTCCGTTGCTTGCACTCGTGGGCGGCTCCCTTCCTATGGAATAGCCTGCCTAGTCTTCAATTGTTTAAGAAGTGCCTTAAAACCCATCTCTTTAGGAAAGCTTATGGCCTCCCAGACTAACCTCTACCTCACATACCTGTCTCTCTCCTAAGGGAAGTACTCTACTTTCTCCTCCAGCTCTGCTTCACTCCCACCTTGTTTGATTGCTATTTCCTGTCCTAATGTGTTTTATACCCCACCTCCTATAGATTATAAGCTCATTTGAGCAGGGTCCTCTTCAACCTATCGTTTCTGTAAGTTTTCTTGTAGTTGTCCTATATATAGTTAAATCCCACCCTCTCATAATATTGCAATGCGCTACGGAATCTGTTGGTGCTATATAAGTGGCGATAAAAATAATAATAACTTAAAGTATAGCTCTCTTAGCCCTAGCTGGGAGTTGTTGGAGTGTACTCTCACTGAGTAACCCTGGATGGGAGTTGTGGGTGTGTATTCTAAGTGAGTAGCCCTGGCTGGGAGTTGGGGGAGTGTATTCTTAGTGAGTAACTCTGGCTTGGAGTTGGGGGACTGTATTATTAGTGAGTAACCCTGGCTGGGAGTTGGGGGAGTGTATTCTTAGTGAGTAACCCTGGCTGGGAGTTGGGGGAGTGTATTCGTAGTGACTAACCCTGGCTGAGAGTTGTGAGAGTTTATTCTTAGTGAGTAACCCTGGCTGGGAGTTGGGGGAGTTTATTCTCAGTGAGTAGCCGTGACTGGGAGTTGTGGGTGTGTACTCTCAGTGAGTAGCCCTGGCTGGGAGTTGTGGGAGTGTATTCTCAGTGAGTAACCCTGGCTGGGAGTTGGGGGAGTGTATTCGTAGTGAGTAACCCTGGCTGAGAGTTCTGAGTTTATTCTTAGTGAGTAACCCTGGCTGGGAGTTGGGGGAGTTTATTCTCAGTGAGTAGCCGTGGCTGGGAGTTGTGGGTGTGTACTCTCAGTGAGTAGCCCTGGCTGGGAGTTGTGGGAGTGTATTCTCAGTGAGTAACCCTGGCTGGGAGTTGTGGGAGTGTACTCTCAGTGAGTAGCCCTGGCTGAGAGTTGTGGGAGTGTACTCTCAGTGAGTAGCCCTGGCTGGAAGTTGTGGGAGTGTATTCTCTGGCTGGGAGTTGTGGGAGTGTATTCTCAGTGAGTAATTCTGGCTGGGAGTTGTGGGAGTGTACTCTCAGTGAGTAACCCTGGCTGGGAGTTGTGGGAGTGTACTCTCAGTGAGTAACTCTGGCCGGAAGTTGTGGGAGTGTATTCTCTGGCTGGAAGTTGTGGGAGTGTATTCTCTGGCTGGGAGTTGTGGGAGTGTACTCAAAGTGAGTAACCCAGGCTGGGAGTTGTGGGAGCGTATTCTCTGGCTGGGAGTTGTGGGAGTGTATTCTCAGTGAGTAGCCTGGCTGGGAGTTGTGGGAGTGTATTAGAAACATAGAATGTGACGGCAGATAAGAACCATTCGGCCCATCTAGTCTGCCCAATTTTCTAAATACTTTCATTAGTCCCTGGCCTTATCTTATAGTTAGGATAGCCTTATGCCTATCCCACGCATGCTTAAACTCCTTTACTGTGTTAACCTCTACCACTTCAGCTGGAAGGCTATTCCATGCATCCACTACCTAGAAACTAGAAACTTCTATGTTTATTAATGGGTTAAGCCTTCCCCCAAATCCTGTAGTGGCTGTCTCACTGACAGCCGCTAGAGGCGCTTGCGTGATTCTCACTGTGAAAATCATGCTTTCCTATGCGACCGGCTGAATGCGGGCGCAGCTCTTGCCGCGCGTGCGCATTCAGCCGACGGGGCGGAACGGAGGAGGATCGGAGGCAGAGATCTCCCTGCCCAGCGCTGGAAAAAGTTAAGTTTTACCCCTTTTCCCCTTTCCAGAGCCGGGCGGGAGGACCCTCAGGGCACTCTAGTGCCAGGAAAACGAGTATGTTTTCCTGGCACTAGAGTGGTCCTTTAAGTCATCTAAAAAAATCACCCCTAAATCCCTTTCCTCAGATGTTGAGGTTAGGACTCTATCAAATATTCTGTACTCTGCCCTTGACCATTTTTCTAGTTTACCTAACTCATTTGCCATTTGGCTTATCCCTCCTGGAACATCAACCCTGTTACATATCTTAGTATCATCCGCAAAAAGACACACCCCTTACCATCAAGACCTTCTGCAATATCACTAACAAAAATATTAAAGAGAATGGGTCCAAGTACAGATCCCTGAGGTATTCTCTGGCTGGGAGTTGTGGGAGTGTATTACCAGTGAGTAGCCCTGGCTGGGAGCTGTGGGAGGTGTTGTTACAATCTCGGTTTAGTAGATACATTCACCCTCTCCCCCCTCCCCCATGACGTCGCACAGTCGTGACGTTGCGGCCTCGGGTTGGTCCGGGCATTCCGTGGTGACGTGTGACCCCGCCCCTCGCTGGCCCCGCCCTCTCCCGCAGTGTCTGGGGGCGGGGCTCCGGCGGGCTGTGTACACACTTCCTCATAGTGGTCGCTGTGGCCGCTCGCCGTGTGACCGGACCGCCTCAGGCCGACCCCAGGCTGACCCCAGGCCGGTGTACGGGCAGTGTCTGCGCGGTGAGTGACTCCGGGCTGTGGGGGGCACAGGGGGGGCTCGGCGAGGGTCTCAGGCTGGGGGGGAGGGGAGTAGGGGTTAACCCCCTAGTGACCGGAGACAGCTTGTACCCGAGTTCTGGGAGCCCTGTGTGGGAGTCTCACCTTAAAGGGCAGCAGACCAGCGTGCCCCAGCTGGGGGGCATGGGACATTGTACTAGTGGTTCACACACTCTCCCCATGACTCTCATTCAGCCTTTGTCTGGCTGAGCATGATGGGGGAGGTAGTCTGCCACCGCTGGGGTGCAGTTCCTGACCTCACTTGTCCTCAGGCTGAGAGCAGCATTCATTCTGCCATATTACTCCTCACCTGTCACAGAGCCTGCAGACTGGGGGTTAGTTTAACTATTTACTGTAGGGCATCCTGGCTGAGGATTGTGGGTAAGGTAGTTCAGCACAGCTGGAGTCCTATTCCTGACTTATACTGCTTGGAGACCTGCAGCTGCAGGCACTGTGTGATGTTATTCCTAAGTTGGCAATCACACTGACCATATTTTGGGAACCCATTAACCCTTGCAGTGACAGGAGGGTGTGTTTTGTAAGCTGTCACCCTCTTCCTGTTGTCCCTCACTCCTCCCTTCAATGTCTCCACCCTGGAGCTGAGTGGGAAGGAAGGACTGAGCCTGCTGCATGCTTTCCCATGTGAGGTCCAAATAGCTGGAGCCTTTTTGTTGATGTCCCTGGGTGACCCCAGAGCACCCCCAAACTTACCTTACTGTCACTTGACATCAGATTTGTTTGTTTTTTTCCCTCTGTTGATTTATTCCCAGGGTTCTATCACAGCCACCCTCAGCACATGGAAATCACCTTCATCGTTTTCCCACTTTGTTTTGGGGAATTAGATGTGGCATGCCCTGAAGGGCAAATGCCCCAGGGTGTACATACCAGCACCCCTGTACTGCCAAAAGCAGCAGAGCCATTTTGCAAGGTGCTGTTTGTTTCTCTGGGTTGAATTCCATGGCCATGTCTGAGCCTCATGAAAACTTGCATTCCTTGTTTCTGTCGCATTGTGCTGGGTAAGTAAATGTGACATCCCCTGTGGGCAAAAAAGAGCATGTCTTTGTTTCATTGAACCCTTTCTAAAAGGCAGTATTTATCAATAGATATAAGGAAAACAATACCATACTTCAATCACTAGTCTGCCTTTTAGCTTGCTTTGTTTTCCTATATGGTCAGAGACAACTGTCTCTACTCTCTCTAAATTGTATCTTTATAAACCTAAGGTTAGTGTGTGCTCTTTTGGGGTAATTGGGGTATTTCTGATCCAACAGGAACCAAAGCAAAGCATGCTGTCCATCTCTGGTGTTTACATTTTTACATGTTCGATTATGTAGACAATATTTCTTGTTTTGTCTATATACCTAGTCGCTAATTGCCTGGATAAGGCTTATTCTTTTTTTTTTTTAGCTGTATACAGTGTATCCATATTGCAATCTCTCGAAGACATCCTTAAACCAACACAAATGCCTATTTCTTTATTACATTTGTGTATATTTAAACCATCTTTAATTTTTGTAAACACTTGTGTGCACAGAATGGTCCATATCCAAAATGTTGTATTATAGCTTCGTGGTTTGCATGCTTCATTTTGGGTATTCTGAGTAATCTCACATTTCATAAATTGTGTGCTAAAATGCACAATTACAAATTAAAAATAAATAAAAAATTGCACAAATACCAATTAGAAAAACAACTCTGTGGTTTTTGTACCATTGTATTGTGTTTGAGTCAGAAACAGTTAATTATGTCCTTTCTGTCTGTGGAATGTGATTGTACATGTTTTGTTCATGTGAATTAGTTATTGCTGCACCCATTCTGTCATTATTTATAAACTACTATTCTATTCCAGAAATGTATGCATGTCATAATGTCAACAAACATCTAGTGCTTCAAGCTTGCCATATCACTTAAGGACCGGAAACTGTATAATATTGCAATATATGGATTGCATGTAAATCAGGTTTGTGATGAGGATTGGGCACATAAAATAATTCCTAACCGGAGAGGATTGTAATCATTATTGGAATGTAGAGTGAACCATTCATGTTAGTCTTTGATCCAAACTCATGAAGCACTAAGCAGCAGCATGTGGTGAGATGGAGGCGTATGCATGCTTATTTTCCTTCAAGTGGTTTGCTGTATATTAACCATTTGGAGGCCGAAGTGTTAATTTCCATTTGTAAAATCCATTGAAATCAATGTGAGCAGCAGGATGATTGGTTTACTTTTAAGGAAGCAAAAAGAAACGATTGTTGCATAAGTGAGGGACATCATCTGGCTCACTTCTACGCCATGTTTGCTGTAATGAAAACATCTGTCTGAAACGGCAGCCTTTAGTGAATTGATGTTTGTTGCAGGATGCGTTCTGCAAGTGGGAATGCAGTTATTGCTGTATGTGAACAAAGAGCAGATAGAACCATTGTGTCGTTTTCGAGGTTCTAGCCGTTTTTAGATGTGTCCAAACCCCGCTGTTTATTACAGGCATGTAGAAAATCTTTGTTTGATTGCGCATGGGCAAAACTGAAATAACCTTATCCTGATATTTCTTGTTATATTTCTAGCTAACATGAGGTTAATACATATATGTTGAGCCTTTAAAATGTAAGCATCTTCGCTTTTTTCATTTATTTCTTTGTTTTTCTCTAATGGTATTATGTCAGTAATTGCTTTTAGATTAAAACAAACAAACCAACCCCCATCTATGACATACAGGATAATCAATACGAAATACATTGTTAAAACACTTATTTTTTTTTTTTTAGTTTTTATAGAGCTGAAATTCTAAGGAAAGCTATCTGTAACCAAGGTTTATGAAGGCAAAAGCAAGTGCTATTCTGGGGCAAAGTGCTAAATAAGTAATCACCATGGAAACCTACCAAGTATATGTCAACATTTAGCATTTTGCAGCCCAATTCGCAGATGTTGGGGGAGATTTAGGTAAACAGGCACTATTTTGGATGTAAAGTGCTGATTATTTTGTGACATTGTATTGGTTTCAATGGTGATTGTTCCTTATTTAGTACTTTGACTATGTGTTTGCTTTGATAAATCTCTCTCCCCCCCCCTCCACCCCATTATTTTTAGGTTTTTTTTTTGTATTCAGTATAGCAGTTTTTTTAAAATTGTTTTTGCACACAAGTTAGCATGACAGCTTGGCTAAAGTATGAATTACTCAAGTGATCCCAAGAATACAAAAATGGACTTCATTATGCCATTAGCAACAGGCACCCCCCTTCTCAAAACTTATCTATCATGGGGTGTTCCTTCTGTCTAACCTTCTCTCCTGTTGTCTTGCTCCTGTCTTCAGTACTCTTCAACTGCTTCACAGCGTTCATTACATTCTCAGACTGTTTCTAGCCATTTTGTCCGTGGTGTCCTGTGAATTCCCTTGTCCCCAAACCTTAGAATCACTGATGTGCTTGAACTTCTTCCCTACCTTATGGCTCTTTAGGATTTTAGATTTTCTAGGTACAGCCTTCTTTTCTGATTCATTTCCATTGGCTTTTAGTGTAGAGCTGCAAAACAAGACACTGCCTGACAAATGATTCAATTAGTATCAAGTTTAAGTTAAAAGCAATGCATGGCCAGCAGGAAGATGTATGCGCAGCTCCTCAATATGGTTCTTTCATGGGGAATCTGTAAAGTATTGGTTCTCCTCTAGGCAAAACAATTCCCCATGGTTATTCAAGATCAATAAAACCTTAAAAAGCATTTATATTATGCAGCGCTGAACTGCATGCAAAACGACCCCTTTAAGCTATATATAAATGATTGAAACAAGCTGATTGAATCAAATCATCTTTCGAAAGCCTACTCTTAACCACAAGGATGTTTCCTTTTCCTGTTACTTGAGATGCAGTTTTTATTGTTAATTTTTTTACATCTAGTGTCATTTTAAGAATGTATTTAATAAATAAAAAATTCAAATTTGGATGATGGGTTGGTTTAACCCCTTAAGGACCAAACTTCTGGAATAAAAGGGAATCATGACATGTCATATGTCCTTAAGGGGTTAAATATGATTTTCTGCAGTGATCTGTTTATGTGATAGCTCCCTAGTGTAGGTTATGATGTTTTTACATCTCCAGATCAAAAATCAAGGTATTCTGATTTTTATTAAGCACAGCTAGAGACATCCAGACTACTTCTCTTACTGTTTCTGTCAATTTTGTTTGTGGTTGGAAGGTTGGTCCCCAATGCTCCTCTATTAGGTGCATTGAATTGGACGTTTGGAAGCGTCTGCTTAACATTGCCGGAGGCAGGTCAAGTGGCTGCAGGGAACCAATCTCGGTAATTAAAACCTTCCTCCACCCCCCAATTTGAATTTTCGATTAAGGAGGTGGCTGAATCTAAATAAAGAGGAGAACACTATGGTGGCTTCCTGCCATCAACTTTTGCTTAAAAAAAAAAAAAAAGTATGGGAAAGAGTTGTGCAAGTTGGTCCGTAGACTGTTGTACTTTTGCTCATGTGCACGAATCTAGCAGTGACCAGAGGTTCCTGGCAATGAAGTGCCAGGACCTGAAAAAATATGACAACACTTGCGAGGAGTTGCATCAGGTAAGTGTTCATGTAACTCAATCTTCACCTCCATGCTGCCACTTAGAAAACGGGGATGTCCGCCTCGGGGATCTTTGCAAAATGTGTGAAAAGCCTCTGAAAGCAACAGCCAATTTTATTTTGTTGCTTTCCGATTTCAGTTTTGCTCTTTACTGTATACTACAAACGTGTTTGAATTTAAAAGGGGAATTGCAAGTTTAATCCTAACCCTTCATTAAGGGGTGATTTTTCCTCATTATTTTGGAGTTGCAAGTTTAAGACTAGTATAGATAAACGGGACATATTATCCAGCTTGACAATTCTTCTCCGTTAAACTGCTATGTTTACATATGGGTTAATCCAACCTCTAGTGGCTGTCTCATTGACAGCCGCTAGAGGCGCTTCCGCGCTTCTCACTGTGATTTTCACAGTGAGAAGATGCCAGCGTCCATAGGAAAGCATTGAGAATGCTTTCCTATGGACTAGCTGAATGCGCACGCGGCTCTTGCTGCGCATGCGCATTCAGCCGATGACTTCAGAAGAGGGAGGAGAGTTCCCAGCGTTGAGGGAGCCCGGCGCTGGAGAAAGGTGAGTGTTTAACCCCCTTCCTTCCCCTTCAGCCCGGAGGGTGGGGGCACCCTAAGGGCACTATAGTGCCAGGAAAACAAGTTTGTTTTCCTGGCACTATAGTGGTCCTTTAAGTGAATAACTCTGAGAGAGTCAGGTGACAGAAACCATGTCCTGTGACAGAGGTAGTAAAATAGACCTGTTGTAGGTGCTGGGACTTGAGTGCATCGCAACCGATGGAATTGGCAAACATTATTTTGTTGCTTGATATCACATTAACTCAGAAGCACTCTCTCTCTCTAATGAATATGCACAAATGTGTGCAACCGTCAAAACAATGTTTTGTGATCAAGGCCTATTCACATATACACATACACCATTAATGTTTACAGCAGTTCTAGATATAATAATAAAGACTGGCAGGTTTCTCCTCTAATTTTCTCGTTATCTTTTTTTTCATTTGGTTTTTCTCTCCTCTCTTGATTGTATTTCTGGTTGTATTTACGTGCATGGCAGTGCAATTGAAGTAGCATTCTACTGAGCCACAGCTCTTTGGTCAAATGCAAACAGAATCCTTTAAGCTGATTAAATTATTATGATTAGGAGTTTGTGCATATTGTTCACTTTGTGTTTGTCTTATTATCCTTCTGGAAGAGATTTGTGGTGACGTACGTACTGGTCCAATGTTATCGTTGTATGTAGTCATATTTATTATTGCTGTTTAGATAAGTTGAGGTATAGTCTCAGCTTATTGGGCACCCTGTTGTACAGTACTATGGAATTTTGCTGGCACTATATAAATAATAAAATAATAATAATATGTTTTGGATTTTGTCTTTTTTTTTATAGTCATGCTTTCCATGTGATCGCATTTTATGAATTCCAAAATGGACATTTTAAACCGTTTAAAGAGCATTGTCCCATGTAAATATAAATCACAAACACAAAAACAGGAAATGGATGAGAACATCTCAGTTTATCAGTGCTTTCTGATGCTGTTCAGTGGTTGATTCATATGATTACTCCAACCACCATGACCGCTTAAGTGATTTGAAGGGATCATGGTGAAAGGATTCTGTACTTGCAGTGTTTATGCGATCCTATTCTGAGCACACAATGCACCCCTGTTCATTCATGTTTGCTCATTGAAACACATCAGTGAGTAACACTGGCTGCTGCCATTCACTTGCAGGAGGATACACTTCACTGATGTGTTTTAGAGAATGGGACAGCTGGGTCTCTGGTGCCTTGATTGCTACTTTAATAGTCCTATAGCATTTTTTGAGAGTGGGGCATGTGATTTGCTTTCTGTACAGAGTTTCTAACTTTTACTTGGACGTTAGACCAGGGAGGGGCACTGGGCAAAATCAATTTTTATTTTCCTGTTACTGTACAACTTTGAGCATGCATCTAAAGTCTGTATTGCATATTTCCCATTTATGCAAATGGTAAAGAGGCACAATTTAATTATTAGGATTTAAGTCCTGGTCCCTCCACTACTCAGCCACCTGGTTCAAACACCAGAAACCACAACAACCTAATACCCATTCCATGTAATTCTCACTATAATTCCTCTTTTAAAGCTGCCCTCTGGAATGCACGCTCTGTGTGCAGCACCTTTAAATCTACTTCCATCCATGACCTATTTATCTCACACTCCCTAAACCTACTTGCACTAACAGAAACATGGCTCTCTCCCTCGGATACTGCTACCCCTGCCTCACTGTCCTTTGGTGGTCTTCACTTTACCCACAATCCAAGACAAGCGGAGATTAAAGGTGGCGGTGTAGGTTTTCTTCTCTCACCCCACTGCTCCTTTAAAACCCTGCCCACCCCCCCTTCCCTCTCTTTCCCATCATTCGAAATTCATTCAATTCGCCTTTTCAAACCCTTCTCTGCTAACATTGCTGTTATTTACCGCCCCCCTGGTTCCCCTCTCCTCTTCCTTGACCACTTTGCTGCCTGGCTACCCTACTTCCTCTCTTTCAACATTCCATCCCTAATTCTTGGAGACTTCAATATTCCCATTAACCCACCTTTAACCCCAGCAGCCTCTAAACTACTTTCAATTACTTCCTCCCTTGGACTATTGCAGTGGGCTAATTCTCCCACTCATGTAGCTGGCAATACCCTCGACCTTATTTTCTCCTATTCATGTACATTATCTAATATCTGCAATACTCCATTTCCTCTCTCTGATCACCACCTCTTATCGTTTGCTCTCAATTACCCCCTCACCCAACAACCTCAGCCTAACCCCCCTCAGCTCAGGAGGAACCTTAACTCTATTGGCCTCCAGCAGCTGTCGGCTGACATTGATTCACAACTGCTATCCATCCCTTCCCTCTCCTGTCCCTCACTGGCCATCTCCACATATAACACTACCCTCACATCTGCCTTGAACACTGCAGCCCCACTCCAAACATGCACCACGAGGAGAACACGACCCCAACCTTGGCATAATAAATCAACACGCTATCTGCAGAGTTGCTCCCGCTGTGCTGAACGCTCCTGGAGGAAGTCCCGCACCCAGGCAGACTATCTTCATTATAGATTCATGTTGCTTTCGTACAGCGCAGCCCTTGCCCTCGCCAAACAGTCCTACTTTTCCTCTCTCATTAGTTCATGCTCCCGCAATCCCAGACGTCTCTTTGACACTTTTAATTCCCTTCTCCGCCCTGTTGTGGCCACCCCCCAAACTAACCTTACAGCTGATAGCTTTGCATATTACTTTACTGACAAGATTGAACAGCTAAGGAAACAATTCTCCCCTCCTTGCCTTTCTCTTTCTCAACCACACATAAATCATGCTTTCCCTACCCTTCAGACTTTCTCCCCAGCTACTGAACAAGAGGTGGCTGCACTTCTCCATTCCTCTCGCCCCACCACTTGCCCACTTGATCCTGTCCCATCTCACCTCATCAGATCTCTCTCCCCTTGTCTTGTGCCTATCCTAACACACATCTTTAACTGCTCTCTCTCTTCTGGCACTGTTCCTGCTAACCTTAAACATGCCACTGTAATACCTATCCTGAAAAAACCATCTCTTGACCCGTCCTCCCCCTCTAACTATCGTCCCATATCCCTGCTCCCTTACTCATCAAAGCTTTTGGAAAGACTTGTCTTCACCCGTGTGTCTCACTTCCTTAATTCCAACTCTCTCCTTGACCCTCTTCAGTCTGGCTTCCGCCCTCTCCACTCTACTGAGACCGCTCTTATCAAAGTGACTAATGACCTAATCTCCGCTAAATCCAAAGGTCACTACTCCATATTAATTCTCCTTGACCTCTCTGCTGCCTTTGACACAGTTGATCATGCTCTCCTCCTTCAAACTCTTCAATCACTCGGTCTCTGTGACTCTGTCCTCTCTTGGTTTTCCTCCTATCTCTCCCAACGCTCATTTAGTGTCTCCTTTTCCAAGGATACCTCCTCCCCTCGCCCTGTCTCGGTTGGAGTTCCCCAAGGCTCTGTCCTTGGTCCCCTTCTATTTTCTCTTTATACTGCCTCTCTTGGAAAACTTATTGCCTCTTTTGGATTCAACTACCACCTGTACGCTGATGACACTCAGATATACCTCTCCTCACCGGACCTCTCCCCGGCCGTCCTGCAACGTGTCACTGCTTGCCTCTCTTCCATCTCTGACTGGATGTCGTCACGCTTTCTCAAACTTAACCTCTCAAAAACTGAACTCCTTGTCTTTCCTCCTCCTAATACTGATCCTCCTCTCTCACTCTCCCTTCAAGTCAGTGATATCCACATAAGTCCATCCCTACAAGCGCGCTGTCTTGGCGTCATACTTGACTCTGGTCTCACCTTTGAGTCTCACATCCAGTTTGTTGCCAAGTCCTGTAGGTTCCAACTCAAAAACATAGCCCGCATCCGCCCCTTTCTTACGCAAGATGCTACCAAGGAGCTTGTCCATGCTCTAGTAATTTCCCGCATGGATTACTGTAACCCTCTCCTGATTGGTCTCCCCAAAAGCCGTACTGCCCCGCTACAGTCTGTAATGAATGCTGCAGCTAGACTGATTTTCCTATCCAGTCGGTCCTCTCACACCTCGCCCCTCTGCCAGTCCTTACATTGGCTCCCTGTATCCTATAGGAGTCAATTCAAAGTGCTAACCCATACATTTAAAGCACTGAACAATTCCAGCCCCTCTTATATCTCTTCACTGATCCAGAGGTATGCCCCTCCTCGTACCCTCCGCTCTGCCCGCGACCACCTCCTGACCGCTGCTCGCACCCGTACGGCCAACTCACGCTTGCAGGACTTCTCACGGGCGGCTCCTCTCCTATGGAATAACTTGCCTACTGCCATCAGACTCTCTCCTAGTCTTCAATCATTTAAGAAGGGCCTTAAAACCCATCTCTTCAGGAAAGCGTATGGCCTCCCAGAGTAATCTCTCCCTTACATACCTGTCGCTTGCTCTCCTATGGGATAGTGCTTTGCTCTCTCCTCCAGCTCTGCTTCACTCCTACTTGATATTTCCTATCCTAATGTTTCTAATACCCCACCTCCTATAGACTGTAAGCTCATTTGAGCAGGGTCCTCTTCAACCTATCATTCCTGTAAGTTTTCTTGTAATTGTCTTATTTATTGTTACATCCCCCCCTCTCAAAATATTGTAAAGCGCTACGGAATCTGTTGGCGCTATATAAATGGCAATAATAATAATAATAATAATAATAAGTGGCAGTGTTGCCAGAGGTGGTGCTGCTTTTATAAATTACAGGGGACTTATTAATAACAATTTATGCAACTAAAATGTAATTTAGAACAAAGACATGTTAATGTAAGTATCATTGATGTGGAGCTCTGTTATACATCCAGAGACACCAACAATATGGACCTCAAAGAGGGACATTTAGCATAGAAAAGGTTGACCGATTGGACTTGGGGCCCACAATAGGGACTGTCCATCCTGAATAGTGACACTGGGGAGGTATGATATTGTAACATGAGCTTTAAAGATACACAAATGCCATAACAGCTTATGCTCTATGTATAGACTGTTGGTGTAAGGAGTCCCCATCTGTCTCCACACTCATGCCACTTGGCTGCTCATATGTTTCTGTGTAGTGTTCTTGCAGTGTTCTATGATGGAGCTGCAGTGATGTGCATGCACAATAACCGCTATAATCTCTGCTTTCATACTTCATGCATGTTTATATTGTACAATTAAAGGCTATTTACATGAATACATGTTTGATTTCTTTATCTGAGAAATATTTTCTTTCCTCAGGATTTATACACTTTCCAACACACGTGATCATAATGATGTGCCCTGTTTACCTAAAGAGGTAAAACCTTTTACGCAAACAGAGATGGCTGACAAAAGTGGCAAACCTTTGCCTGGACCACTGTTCATTGAAGTAGAGTATGATTATGAGTACGAATACAAGAATAATAAGATTGTTATAAAACAAGGTGAAAGGTATATCTTGATAAAAAAGTCAAATGAAGATTGGTGGCATGTCAGAAGGGATGAAAACTCCAAAGCATTCTATGTTCCTGCTCAATATGTGAAGGAAGTTGGTCGGAAGGCATTAATGCCCCCTGTAAAGCCGGGAATGCTACCAAACAGCCCATTGAAGGTTGTGCAAGGGCTTCAGAGGTCCACAGAGAATTTAAATAAATCTCCAGAACTTTCTAGTTTCGGTAAAACGTCTTCAGTTCGAGATGCCAATCAGAATATCGGGCCCAGTAAAAGCCCAAGCCAGACAAGGGGACTGACTTTAGATCTTGTGCATAACAATGGCAAGCTAAGTAGTGATTTGCATTCACCAAAAGCCTCCAGCAAGAGCCCGTCTGTTATTCACTTTCCTGGCCCTGAATTAATGGACTTTGAAAAGACTAGCTTTGTAAACGACCACTCTGGTGATTCGGCTGGAGAAAATTCTGAAAAAATTCTCATGGATTCAGAGTCTGGTGATGAGCTTAGTAGCAGTTCAACTGAACAATTACAGGTAAGGACAAATATTTTATTCTTTACAAATTTTATAAAGTTGTATTTTTTTCCTTTTCTTTTTTAGAACTATAACAAAAAAATGTATAATTTGTATTGTGCCAACATGATTGGCAGCATGTTTATGTCTTGGCATTTGTTAATCATATAGGGAGTTTTATATTGTGCTCTAATGCAAATGATTAGCCTCTTATTAGTATGTTAAGAAAATCAGCTGGTCTCTGTTGGCATTGTAGACAGAAATTAGTGTATTAGAACATTAAATGAAAGTCCCTTGTGGCTGACGGGAATGTAATTAAGAAGTCCAAAGTGGCAAAGTGTTATTATTCAGAAAGTGTTTAATTAAAAAGATGTGCTTGTTTGGCTCAGTGTTCTTTGACATCATTTAAAGAGTCCCCATTGTAAACTAAAGACAGCTGGTGTTTACTGTAACATCTGCCTACATACAAGTAACCCACATAAATATGTAGTATGTCGTTTCACACATTACCTATGCACATGACCTCCTGCCTAATCCCCACTGTATGGATATCTGATTCATAAAATGCCTTATCAAATCCGCATCTTACTCTCAGTAAACAGCACGCACTGCTCTCACAGAACTGGCTTACATGCCTGACATCCCATTCTGTATGAATGTACTCGCAGTGTCTGGGGCTCAGCTGTCAGCTCCCTGGGTGTAGTAATGAGCGTAGGAAAACGGGAACTGGGAAACACACTCCAGAAAAAAAACATTACTAAATAATAGCGCTGTAGAAATAACTTTACTTTCTATCAAACACACAAGATTGATAGAAACATAGAATGTGACAGCAGTTAAGAACCATTCGGCCCATCTAGTCTGCCTCAATACACTCACAACATTTCAAGGTTTCTTAATGGATCACTATAGCATTATGAAATGAATGCAAGCATGTATTCCTAATGCCATAGTGTTCTCTTCTTTATTTGGATTGTCACTGCCCTAAATATATATAAAAATGTGAAAATTAAAAAAAAAAAAAAAGTTTCAACTTTCTTTCCAGTTCAGAGATTCCCTGCAGCTTCTTGTCCTGCCTCCGGTGACGTCACACCCTATGGAGACTAAAAGCGCAGACGCATCAGTGCTGCTATTGGAGTTTTGGCATGAGAACCAAGATTGACTTACACTGGAAAACACCTCTAGTGACTGTCAGACAGCCACAAGAGACGTATTTAACCCGGCAATGTAAGCATTTATCTACCAAACAGCAATGCTTTACATTGCTGGGTTCAAATGATAGTGCCACTTCATGACCACTTCATTAAGATCCAGTGGTCTCGGTTCCTTTAGTGTTCCTTTAAAACAGAACTAAAGTGGAACACATGAGGATTTGGGCACCTGAGACACACAGCTTAAGCAGTAAAAAATTGCAGCTAGCAAGTTTGTCTTCCTTGGTAAAATTAGATGGGACTTCACCAATATGATGGTAATTTGACATATTGGTAGTCTCTGATGATGAGATCAATATTATTTTCTGTGTGTGTATATGGAACCCTTCTCTTTTAGTATATTGTACTAAGAGTGGGGATGAGAGCACAGTAGACTGCCTTTTATTTGTTTGCATTTTTGGTACATATGTGGTGACCGTGTTTATATGGCTTAAAGACTAAAAGAACTTTCTATGTGATTGTCTGTGTATATCCTATAAATCCTACAGTTATTGTGTCTGGCCATTGAGCCTATACTACTGGATTGTATGTGAGTGCCACTTTAAACATCTGCATGAAACACCCCTTAGTTCTTTTACCCCTTTCATTATTGAACTTTCATAAAGATTCCTATGTTTTCTCGCACCTTTGCTTGACATTACAACATACACATCCTTAGTGGTTTGGATATTCGTCAACAGAATTCAAGCCTTGTAAAAACTGAAGATAAAGGCTGTATTTTGGTGTGTTTCCTGTGTTACTCAAACTGTTCAGAAGCTTTGATCTTCCTTACAGCTTCTGAGAGCCAATCTTTCCTCCTTAGTAATTGCCATTATGTGTGTCCTCGTGACTTTAGTTATTAAACATAACTATTCACCTCGCTGACTCATAAGGCGATGCTAGAATACCATATGTTGCCAAGAGCAACAACATTTCACAGGGTTCTGACTGCTGTGCTTAAAGATAAATTGTCACCTTGTTACAAATAACCTTTCTTTCTGTGCCATGTCTAATTAGCATAATGTGGCATGTATTTGGCACAGAAAGGGTATGCTGTGTTTGTTATGCATTCTCAAACCTTTTCCCCGTAATGATAATCTTGTACTGTTTAAATTGCTGTGGGATGGTATCTCCAATGTTACTAAATAGCAATCACTGCCTAAAAGTGTAACCTTGAGGTTGAAACTAATGTATGAATTTCGTATTTATTTAGAACATATGCAGTGAAGGGCGAATAATTAAAGGATTCATAACAAAATGTTTAACATGGGGCTTGACAAATGCGGTTTAAATCTAGGAGCCATCCCAAAGATTTATTAGCCAAGCTATGCTTTTGTGAAGAGAGTATTAAAAAGTCTTCCAGTGTGTGAGGCATGTCCTATACCCTACACGTTTATGCTTACTTTGCACTTTTAGCAGTATTTTTATTGTAGCTTCGTATTTATTTATTTTTGTCACCAAGGTAAATAAAATGTGTGCACACAAACGCCTATCTACAATTTCCCAAATTAAACTAATAGGTAATTGCATTTATCTGCTCAAATCCTGTGCTTCCATTACTCGAAACGTAAATTCTTTATCTAGTCCCCATATTAATTTGAGATATTGTGTACCATGTAACTACATCTGTCAGAAGACCTCACTGAAGTTAATGCATTGCATTCTCTAGTGTGGCTTTTAAATCTGATACACTTCCAGTCTGCTCCTGTCTTATGGCACAGCAACATACTGCGTCATTCTTTGCTGCCCTGATTGGTTGCTCTTTACATTAATCAGAGAAGCTGTCTGATTGGGAGACTGATCTTGTCACGAACTGCCCTACTAGCAAAATCCCTTGGTTACAGTAGAGCAGGGCTGGAGTGACATGGCAAATCCTGGTAGGCTTAGCAGAAATGCTGCTACCAAGAGACAGCACAGCTTTTAACCCCTTAAGGACACATGACATGTGTGACATGTCATGATTCCCTTTTATTCCAGAAGTATGGTCCTTAAGGGGTTAAAGAAATGAACAAGAAAATCTCCAGGCAGAATGGGCTTTTACATCAGAAACTTAAAATTCTACATGGAGTTAATTCGCAGCTAATTTATGGTTGGGGATTACGCAATCTAACAGTTGGGTAGCTGTTTTCAGTCACCATAGCGACCTGTCGCTCAGTGATTGAGCCTAGTGTTCATTGGATTATATATATCCTTTTATTTATTTTTTTACTGCAGATTTATGCTTTCAGGACAAAGATTTGTTTTTTTAGTAAAGAATTACATTTTTTTTTTTTTTTTTTTAAACGCTCTGATTTAGCATAATGTTTTTCGTAGTGAGCCAGTATGGATTCCTCAATGGCAAGTTAAAAAAAAAAAATGAATGTCCCCCATGTCTATCCAATTAAAGAAATCTGCCATCGACCCCTTTTGTTATATGTACAGTTGAAGTAGAATACTGTTGTGTGTTTCTGCCATAACATTTTAGGAATTTAGTTGAGCTGTAAAAGTAGAAATATTTAATTCAAATATCAACAGGCAAGAACACGTCTAGACCTATTGGGCTCTGTCTGTCATTTATTCACATTTAGTCAGTTGAAGTTGTGTGATGTGCTGTTCATCCCCCAAATGTTCAGTCATTGTAAATTATGTAAATCAATATGTTACGACAGGACTTGACACTCTTTAATGACTAAAAAGCCATACCTTCTTTTTTTTTTTTTTCTTTTTTTTTTCAAATGTTGGTTGGGGTCACTTAGCAGGCAGTGGGACAACTGGCTGCTGTGTTAACACCGGCACACATATATAACTTACACACACATCTGTCTGAATATCTACAAAGCAGCAGAATGGGTACACACAAACCTAACCAAAAATGTTTTAGGTATTGTATTGGGTAAAATATAATCACAAACATATTTTTTTGAAAGAGCACAACAGTATGCAGGATCACAGTTAAAGGGACCCTATATTTACCAAAACGACTACAGTGTAATGTTGTGGTTCTGGGGTCTATAGCATGTCCCTGCAGGCTTTTCAATGTAAAAATCGCCTTTTGCGAGAAAAGGCAGCGTTTCCATTTCTGCCTAGTTAACACCTCTAGTGGCCGTCACTCAGGCGGCCAGTAGAGGTGCTTCCTAGTCCAGTGATACAGTGTGCAGCACTGGTGTTTAATGTCTCTAGCATCTCCATGCAGGGTGTGAACATTGACCATAGAGAAGCATTGATTTAATTCATATCTAGGAGGAGATGCTCATTGTGCAGCTCGATGTTTTGCTGCGCAGGTGCAATAGCCTCCAATACTTTCATATTCTAAATCATTGGATTTGCTGAGATTGTCAAGATTGATGATCTCGGTCATGGGGGTGGAGCCAGCCTCAGTGATATCTACGTGGGAGAAAATGTGTGTAAAATCACCTTTTCACCGTGCACAGAGTTGGGCTTGTAAATTCCACATTATGACTATAGTGTCACGAATACAAACATGTATTCCTGACACTAAAGTGTTCATTTAAATACTAGCTGAACAAACACTATCATACCTTTGTGGTATTAGACAATGTTTTCTGTAATTCCTTATAATATCTCATTCACTGTTTTTATCTGCTTTGATATTAAAACTTTACCTCTCGGGGAAGCAACATAATTGTTTTTCATTTTTAGTTGCATTTTTTCCCATTATTTACATTTGACGTATCAGTGGAGAGAAGCTTAACGAGCTGAGAAGGCAGAGACGAGGTAATACGATAAGCTAAAGGTTGGTAAGGCCTGAGAAGGTGCAAACCGGATTAATAAGCTAAACAAATGTCAGTAGTAAGAGTGTAGATAGTTCATAAGTTGAATTATTAAGAAAGAGCGTTTGGGAAAATAAAGCATGTAACTAGGTTGATAAAAAAAAAAAGTACAAATTAAAAACCGCATGTGACGAACAGAACCTTGTCACAGGCTCTTGGAGGGGCCTGCTTGCCAGCCTCCTGACCCAGGACTATGGCCCCTGTAATAGACCTGGGCCCACCTACTTTAAAAAGGCCCTGTTCGTGCCTTTGGACTTGTGTGGTTCGTGTATGCGGTTCCCCTAACGGATTATATTCTTGTTGGTCGTATGTGTAAACACATGGTGGCGGCCATTCTGTCCCTCGCACGTGTCCAACGATGTTGGGTCATCGAGTGCGTAGAACTATAACTCAGACACTTAACGACCACAAGGCTGAAAGGACTCCCATTTGGTAGACTTGGAGCGAGGGGCACCGAATACACTTACACCTAAAGACTTACTGTTGCTAGTTTTGTGTACTTTTGTACTCCCAAAAGAGACAGACAAGACCGTTGGCCCTGATTTTCTGGAACTGTTTTGGGCCTAGGACCATGTGCACGGTCGGTCAAAAATGTGACTTCCATGAAAATCCTGAACCGATGTGGGTGATTTATGGATATGTCACCCAGATCGGGGCTATCAGGGGATGTGACTTTTGTGGGGTTTTCAATGTGTTTTGGGGTGCTTTTGGGGTTTGTTAAATTGTATGTTTTTGTATCTGAGAGATAATTTAATTATATGTTTGTGTGCTCAGGTAATTATCTCTCAGACACAGGGGAGGAGTATGTGGAATTTTTGCTTTGTAACAGTCTCCTCTCAGGTCCAGTGGGGAATGCTCCTGGAATATGTTTGAGGAAACCCCTTGCATGGGGACTGACCTAAAAGGCCGCCTGTGGCTCCTGTTAAACGCTTTACCCCTTCATGAAGTCTAGGCTCATGTTTTGGAGATTGGAGAGCTATACTCACTGCAGCTCTTGGGATTGCTATACCTGCTATACTCCCTGGCTTAAGAGAGGTAATTTCACTGGGGACTGGATCTAGGAGTTTGGTCCAGGGTGAGAAGGGACTGCGAGACCCCGGCCAAGCTGCGGCGGCTAAGGGGCTACGGTGGTTATGCAGTCATAAAGATCAAGTAAGAAGTGGTGAGTATATTTGTAGTATATTTGTAGTACATGATATATTGGTCCCCCAAAGTCACTATGATTAAGTTGCCCGAACTGGAGATGTCTTTAATTTCTATGCCGATTCAATACACATTTATCCATTGCAGTCAGGTGAGAGAAAATTTTTGTATTTCTCTCCATTGTAAACCTGTTAAATATGAGTTATGCCTGTACCCCCACCTCATCTTCTGTCTAGCTCTATGTTTGGGGTGTCCTGAGCATTCCACGAAGGTACGACTACAAAGTATGTTATTGTTGAATAGCACGGCTTGTTCCTTAAAAATAATTAGATTTCTGAGCTCAGAATACACATTGCAAAATTCTATATATTTTATGAGGTTTTTTTTCTTTTTAGAAAGCCATATAATTTAGGAGGGGGTGGCCTTCTCCTATAATCTAGAAAGCTTGCAGAATCCATTATGACCATCTGCTATTAGCTTAGCTCTACAGGCAACAGATTACTCTATTAGCCTTATAGGCGCAGTTACCAAGAAAGCACTGTAGTCAATCCTCAGACTTTTACTGCAGTGAATAAACTCATTAGGAGATTACAGATGTTCGTTCTGGAGACAGTCCATGAAATTCTTTGTGATTGTTTGCAACATTTGGGGATTCTGAGGCTTCATACTAATAGGAAAACTGAAACTTAGAAGGGTTACTCCAACCCCCTTTTTAATTTTTATTTAAGCTATAACTTACTTGAAATCTTGAAATTCAGCACTCGCAGTGCTGCTCCCCCCCTTTCTCTCCTATCTGATGTCACAGCAGCCGTCTTGAGATTTAATCAAATGCTTCTCATAAGAAGCACTTGATTGGAATGTTTAACCTGCCGTAGCGAGTTCTTATACAGTTGCCTTCCTAGCGACTCCGTCTGTTTCCTCTTACCGATTTAAGAACTCAAGATATATATGCTGCATGCAGTTTGGTCTAGTATAACTGTAAAAGCAGCCAGGCCTGTTCTAGAATTTAGTGTTGCAGGAGGAAGTAGTGATATTTTAGTCGACTAGTCTTTTTATATGTAAACTTGCTGGTTAGCACACTATGTAGATTAAAGGGATACTAGAGTGCTAGCACCCTCACCCCCTGCAGTGTAAGGGTTAAACCCTTACTGTACTTAGATTCCAGCACCGATGTCCTTTGACGCTAGGTCAGCGCTCTGTCACCCTGACTAGGGGGGAGGGGGGTGGGCGCTAATGACCATGCGTGGTGAACCCGGCTATGCTTTTTATAAAATGTGTTTGCATAGTAATCCCTTGTTAATGAATGAGAACTACATGTGCATTACAAGCACACATGGTCATTATTTGCATCTTAAAGAGACACTATAGTCACCAGAACAACTACAGTTTATTTTATTTGTTCTGGTGAGTATAATCATTCCCTCAGGCTTTTTGCTTTTGCAGTAAACACTTTTCAGTGAAAATGCAGTGTTTGCATTACAGCCTAGGGATACCTCCACTGGCCTTTCCTCATATGGCTGCTAGAAGTGCTTCCTGGGGCAGTGTCTGCACCCTCTGCATGGAGACACTGAACTTTCCTCATAGAGATGCATTGATTCAGGGCTGTGCTTGGCTTGTGCTGGCTCTGTCCCTGATCTGCCTCCTTTACAGTCTTAGCCAATTCTATGGGGAAGCATTGTGATTGGCTCAGAGAATCACTTCTAATTATGTCAGGCAGGCAGATCAGGAGCAGAGCCAGCAGCTGCAGACTTGAACAAAAGTAAGACTTTACTATCCAGGGGTGCTAAATGGTGGCTTTAACACGATAGGGTCAGGAATACATGTTTGTGTTCCTGACCCTATAGTGTTTCTTTAGCAGTTTTGCTTACTTGCAAATCATTTTGTAAAAAATGCTGAAGCTCAAATGCTGCCTCATATAGTTGTCAATCGGGCAACTCAAAATAAGCGTTTTTGCTTCCTGTATTTCTCTTGTCCAACGTGGGCAACATCAAACTGAGCCTGGATTACTACTTTGTATATAATATACCCCCAATGAAAACATGAATACATTTTTTTTTCACTGGGGGTAGATCTAAAAACAGCAAAACCTGCAGTTCTTTTGTCTGCAGACTTTCCAAGCCATTCTCTTTAACCCCTTAAGGACACATGACATGTGTGACATGTCATGATTCTCTTTTATTCCAGAAGTTTGGTCCTTAAGGGGTTAAATCCCACCCAGACTTTATGTGACTATCCAAACAGACTTCAAAACGCAGCACTATGAGAAAAGTCTTTGCAAGGCAGGTGCTCTGGGCAATTGCTGTCTATTTAGTTTAGCTCCACTGAGCTAATCAAACCAGGAAGTAACCGGACCGGTTAAAGTTAATTTCCCATGTTTGTAAAATGGGAAAAATTAAGCTAAAGCAAGCTAAAGTGATTTAGAGTGTCCCATTTTTTTAAATTTAAATATAGACCATGTGGTAGCTTCTAACTGCACAGTTCAGACCTACTGCTGGAGTATTTTGGTATGGAGGAAGTGATTTCACAGTGTAGAATTATGTTTACAGGAAGCAGTCAGTGATCTCCATTAAACAAACATGCACAAACGCGTGTCTTCTGACAACTTGACCAGAAAAGCATGTCTAGACTGGCGAAGAATGACAAGCCTTTCCACACCATAGTCATTTTCTCCCTTATCTCTTTAGTCCAAATAAATTGTAAATCGAATGTGTCAGAATTCGGCCCAGATTATTCTGAAAACCTTTTCTAAAAACACATTGTAAACTTTTTGTTTTTTGTTTTATCCTCCTCAACCAAACATATCAAACTTCAAAGCACTGTTTTGTGGGTCACACCCAAACGTAAAGTATATATTTGTTTTAAAGTGGTTTTTAATGCAATTGAGTAAAAAGAACATTTAGACTCCCAACTTTATCAAATTAAATCTGAATTTCAAAGTTTTAGGTAACAACCCCTGCATGTTGGGCTAAGGTAACATCCCCAGGACGTACCTAAAAACAAGAGTAATCTGAATGTGCCTTTCCTGATTAAATACTTTATTATTATCTGCAAAAATTCTCCAACTCTGCAAGTTTAGACAGTTTTAGGCAATTCAAACTTAATTTGCTAAAATGTATAGTTTAGTCAGTAACGTTGTATAATTATACCTGTTGTGTATACTGGAACAGGAAGGCATCACTTCCTTAAAAAAAAAAAAACGACCTGATGCTCATCTCTGTTCGCATCCTTTCTTGTCCTACTTACTGGTTAATCTACCCTATTGTATCTTTTCTATTTGTCATGGGCACAGATGTAACCTAGAAAAGAAGAGTCACTGATTCTTGAAAGAAGTTATTCTGAATTTAAAAATACCAAGTATTCTGAACATTCTATTCGGTCCTTGCCCTGCAGTGTTACGGTGTATCCCATTGTTGAGTCTATTTGCTGTTGTGCATTGTCTCATTCTGAGCTAAACTTGTCTGAAGGCCACTTTTATAAAGTATTGAATGTTCAGCTTTTAACTCTTGCTACCTGAAAGTTTGTCTGGGTAAAAAGTATGCTATATTGTTAACTTGTTAAAGTCATTTGGGTCCAGAGTGGGACTCATCCAGTGGAGATGCTGGAAGAAGAAGTTTTGGTATTGAAATGATTGAAATCAGTATATTTTTTTCATACCATATACCGGAAGTTAAACTTGACATTTACGCAGTTTGTGGGTGGCAGGAGTGCTTTAAATAAAAGCTGCTATGCACTTGACTGATCAGACCACTTACTACTGTTTGAAAATTACATTTTGACTGGTTTTCCATAAAAATAGTTTTGTATGTCTTGTTCTCGGTTTTACAAGAATTGCGGATAAATGTATTCTTGGTCAGTAGGCCTCGAACAATATCGCAGTGAAATGATGTCTCACAGTTATTAATACATGTGACATTTTTTTTTATTGTATGCACGGGTTAAAATGTCAACCTTGATCTAACTTCTACTGTGTTGGCATGAGTCAGAGGCAGTACTGCTAGTACCAGCCTTCTCCACCCCAGAAACCCCATGCTTGTTATCTTTCAATAATGCTTATTGTTCATAGGGAGTCAGCTGTGAAAAAATGAACCGTTTAATAAGCTCCTTTTTCTTGCTTGCTTTCTTTATGTCTGCAGATGGAACATGAAGTCCCTGAGAGACTCGAATGACAGAAATTAAGTCTTATACATTCTGCTAATGCAGTGCAGCACTGTTTTGGAGAGAGAAAAAAAAAATTAAATGGTTATTTAGGATTCCTCTTGTGTATGATTAAATTTTTATACCCCCCCTTCTATCTAGATATCGCAGCTCACTGCTGTTCTCTAGGCAGTAAACAGGGTTATTGCTGATCTCCAAAATATGTCTAATATTTTTTTTTTCTTAGCTTCATTCTTTAGAGATTGTCTTAAGAATTATGTGTTTTAAAGTCTTAAAGATAAGAGAATGTTTTTTTTTTTTTTTTTACTTTTTTTTTTTTTTTTTTTTTAACACGGTTTCATTACTTTAGGCATTTTTGTGTGGAACGGTTACATCTTCTTTTGGAACAACCTGAATTATAATGGAGCTAAATAAGTAGCTGTGTGGCTAAGTCCAGTTATAACAACCCGAGCTTACCATACAAATTACAGAAAACTCCACATGTTGTTGGCACGGGCAGCACTGTGGAAGGAATGCCTGTGTGTGTGTACATGTAATCACATGGCATTTGCTCAGCAGATGCCCAATTGCCCAATCATGGAGTGATAACCTTGTCCTGGCCTAAAGTGTTTTTTTTTTTTTTTTTTTTTTATAAATACTTGCGTTGTGTTTTTGGAAAGGACATCACAACCCAGTTTAATCCAGACACAGCCAAGACACACAATACAAACTTGGAGAACAGAGACATTGTTTTGGATTTTTCTCTTCCACCATGTTCCATGACCAAAAAGCCAAGATGGGGAGGCATGCACTACCAGGAGAGTGTGACCAATCCCCTGTAATTCGTATAGTACATTCGTTTGCAGTCTCCCGAACTCTTATAAGGTATTGAGAAATAAAGTCGAGACTTGATAAAGGTCACAGGAATGCTTTTATTATGGCCAGATGGCCCATTGTTATACATAGACATGGGGTCTCCAGCAAAAGTATGGGAAAAACAGGCATCTCTGTCTGGTAGAGAAGTGAGTTTACTTTACTTAAACTAATTACCTCCCAGGCACTACAGGTGCAATGAATAAAACATAAAACACCCCAAAACATACATTATATTAATAGGGTCCCCCACAAGTCTTATATCCCTGGATAGCCTGGAGTGCCCAAAGTGTCTAATTAGCACTCAGATTCCATGAAAAAAAGCTGAATCGCCACCGGGGTAAAGCTTTGACTGACCGAAAATGTGGCGTCTGCCCAAAATAGTTTTTAGAAGAAAAGTGGCAGTGGTCGGTCACTTTTGGGAGTCCCAAAACAAAAAAAAAAATACCAAACGGCTCCCCTGGCACATAGGTAGCGATTGTTTGTCTAGTTCGTGCGTACCTTTCCACCAAATAGCGCTCTCCTGGCTTGTCGGGAATAGAAGCAGGCGGCGGTACAAAATTACCGTTGTTCGCGAGTTAGTGCCGGGCTTGGAGTTCCAGACACCTGACGACCAAGTACCACTGCCTGCGTTCGGGAGACAAGATGCCCACTGTTTTCCAGTGCATGTTTCTTTCAGTTATACGAACGGTGGCTGCCCAGAGAGAGCACTTAAGTTTATGATTTCTTTGAAGATAATGAGCCATGGGGGTGGTCTGCATTCGGTAGATAGAACCACAGAATAAAGGGAAAATAAATTGGGCTAAGGGAATCACAGGGTTTTCAGGGTTGTTTGTCATAGAGAGGTTTGTGGATTTCTACATTTTATTTCTCAGACCTCACTAAAACATATTCTCTAATTCTAGGAAGCAACTGTTTCCATTTAAGCCAAAATTAGATATATTCTAGGAAACTTTCTTGGATGATCTGAACTCTAATCAACCCAGGCCAAGTATGTGTTTAAAGCAAAATATGCTAGTGCATTAAAAGCCCACTTTCACTTAAAGAAAAAAAAAATACTCTACAACCTAACTTTAATCAAAGCATGCCTTTGACCCATTTGCAAAGATGGCTATTGTTTTATCCATATAGATAACGATTACTGCACTTGCAAAACAGGTGTGCTTCAAATGGAATGTGTGTTGATTAAAGCGACATTGTCTAAAGTTAGAATTGCAAACATAATTTCTTCTGACTCTCCATACCAGAAGAGGAGCTGCACCCGGCAGGTCCCAGTTAAGAAGCCAAGCGTTTTGACTGCTTACATTGAGGGTGGGCTTCGGCACTTGGGGAACCATAACCACTACGGCCATCTGTAGCAATCATGGGGCATGTAATGTTCCTTTAATATGAAAGAGGAAAATTACTGTAAATGCCAGGTTTTGTTTTTGTTATGAAGTTGGACAATTGCCTTAGTCATTCTGTTAATACAATTTTTTTTTCCCCTTGGATAACAGAGTGAACTTGAGCTTGTTCCTAATTTGTGGTGGCTGCAGTCTCTCTTTGGCTCGGAATGCTTCTATTGTATCAATTTCTTTCAAGGAAAGGTCAGACTTTGTGCAGTGCATATTGAATAGTCCTGTAGTGGCTAACCTTGACACTAAGGATGTGTACGTTTCATGTACAATGTAACTTGCAAGCATCCGTTCAGAGTAGATCAGCCATGATTAAAAGGCTTATGCTTACAATAACGAAAAAATGTGTAAAAGCATCTGTATGTCTATACTACTAACTGGAATTTTGTAGGAACAATCCAAGCACCATAACCACTGCAGCCCGCTGTAGTGCCCTTCAAGAGTAATCGGTTTGCAATTCGACAACTTGCCAGGGACCCTACTCCCCGGTGCAAGAAGCTCGTACATAGTTTGCATTAGGTACACTGAACAAAGCCCTGTGGTGAACTGAGCGCTCTCAGCCAATGAGCACAGCCCTACACAGGACTTAGCAGAGTGGCAGAAGCTTCGACCATCAGGAGAAGTGACCGGCACCCAGCTGGACCAAGGTTAATTATGAAGCTTTTCCAAAATGGTTTAACTACTTGGGATGGGGATAGCACCATAACCACTGCAGCAGGATTTTTAACAGGTTCTATTATTAGATAGAGAATCATGTTAAATGCTACTGATCGTTCATTTACATATCTTTTAATGAGCACACTGGTTCTCGATTCACTGCCTTTGTTGGAAAATGTACACGTAGAGGATTTACAGGGTGTGGATGGAGAGGTTTGGTTAGGGGATGAGGCGTTCAGGAATGGTTGAAGTGAAATCTGTAATGCCAGGTTCATCTTAAGTTAGAGTTCCGATGGCAAATCCATTATAAAGAGGAAAGTCCTCATGTTGTGTCCTGTTAGTCTGTTCTCTGGATAGAAGTCTGTGCCATGGATGGATTGATTGACCGGTGAGGAAAGGAACACATTTACAAAGGTCATTACAATTCTATTATTAAAATATATGCATTTGCTAGCGTATTGTAGAGAGACCCTTTTGAGACACTAATTTACGCAATTTAAATTACTTTACACTCACGTGGGTTCACATACACGATGACATAGCGTGTCTTGCTTGATGGCACACACTGAACCTTTTAATAGATTTCAAGCACTGTAATTAGATTTATTTTATTTTTTGGCAGGACAAGTGCGTGCACCTTAACCTACGTGTGCACTTTTAAAAGATTTTTGCTGGGGCCCTGCCATATTATGCTTTAACTGTGGATCAAAATACTGGCATTAATGTACTGGGAGGGTCATATTCTGTTTGTTTTCCTCTGTAATGTTATTAGTCACTTGCTGTTTCTAGCTGCTTATGTTTAATGAAGGCGTAACATCCACCTTACCAGGAGAATGGGAACAATTGGTAACTGTACCAGCAGAATACAGTTTACTTGGTGTAACCACTTTTGTATTATGCCAGGTACACCCTCTGGTCCCTTGCAATAGGTAAATATTGAATACTTCCTAGTCATTTTAGGGTTGGCATGTGAAACCATGTGCTCTGTCCCAGCATTTCCGAAAAGGATGTTGAATGCTACTAATTGCATTTATATAAATTCTGTGTACTGAAGTAGCATTGCAGGAGGAACAAGGCTTTCAGTGTTAAATAGTTTTTCAGTTGCTCAGAGCCTGTGAAAGGCACTTGGCCGAGACTGCCGCTTAAAGGCACAGCACTGCCTTTTAAAAAGGGGAGGGAAGGGGGGAGCCTTCTTTATTCAACGCCACATCGTCACTTTTAAAATCAACTCTTGCCTTAGATATATGTGACATTTGTTTTCCTAGATCAAAACTTTCCAGCCACGTCTTTTAAGTGCAACTCATTCACGAGTCTCTTTCCATTTTCTTCTAAAACTGTAGACAGATGTGTGACAATTCAGTAAAGGGTAGAATTTGTTATATGTGGGTGTTTCACTTGCATGATTTATCTCAGAACTCTATTCAATGTGTACATTTTCACCTACAGCCTCAGAAACAGATCTGAGAATTGGGGCTCTAGCTGCAATGTTTCTCATTCTTTTTCAAACCACCGTGTCAGTGAATCAGCTGAAGTTCTAGTTACCCAGCTCAATGATCAGTTTTATTGACCTTATAAAAGGATGTCTATATCTCACAACATATTTGATTATCAGTGAAAGTTAAATGTATCTTTTCTTGGTAAAACTATTTCTAAAGTGTCAACATAGGTCACTGTACTTTCTAGTTTTACAACAGGGATGTGTAACTGCAAGTAAGTGACCATTAAAATATTGCTAACATAAACAATCTAAAACAAAGGTAAACACAAGGACAAACACGTCAGAAGGAAGGAAGCATGACACATTTAAACCTGTGAAGCAGAGTAGATAATGTGTGGGAGAGCTGTATAGTGTGGTAGTACCTGTTATGTGGGGGGAGGGACTAGTGTAAAGAGAGAAGTGGCCTATGAAGATGTGCGTTATTGTCAGTAATTCTAATTAGGTTCTGAAGGTGTTATGATAAACCACAGAAAGATTTACCTTCAAATTAAGGTGAGAGAAGCTGTAGGTAGGGCATATAAGCCTAGCAAAATGATTTATAATAGATTGTTGTGGTGCAATGTGGGTGTTGGAGGAGCTGTTAAAGAGTGAGTTTCTCTAGTAAATAAGGGAAATGGGCGTGTGACTTAGTGCTCATCACACCTTCATGTAAGCATTGTTTTAAGGTTGAAATTACAGGATTTGGAGACTGTAATCCCCTCCCCTCCCCGATTTGGAAAGTACGTTTAGGAAAAGTAACTTGCCATTAAAGTCTCTCGACATATCTGTTGGTTGTTAAGGTGCCGGTGTGGCTACTCCAATTGTAATAGAAGAATGAAGCAGCCAATATGTTGTTGCAGATTTCACTACTGAATACATTGTGGTTATCTCACTTGAAGGAATTGTCTCCCTATCTCACAACTGTCACATTTCTGTTTGTGACAGCTTGTTTTATTCATCCTTGTAAAAACCATTTTGTACTGGGTGCAATAGGCAGAGTTTGTAAGTAAAAAACATGCTCCAGTGATTCTTATTGCACTCACTGTCTTCTTATTGCAGTAAACTTCCTGAAGAACGTGCTCCTAGCTTCAGCCAGTCTTACTAATTATAATACTATAGTATGAGAATATTAAGGCATGTACAGATGTTGACCCCCATCTACTGCTATTCACCATTTTGGAAAAGGGATCCACCGACCTATGTGCTTTGTGTGTCTTATGCCAATGACTAGTCCACACGAACTGGGTTTTTAATTGGTATTTTTATTAAACTTCTGCAGAATACAAATATTTGCTTTGGCTGGCCACTTCACTGTGAATAAAATCAACATTTAGTGGCTATAAATGAACCATCCATCACAACCCTCCCCCCAATCCCTCAATTTTGTATTTTTTTTATTTTTTTTGCACCATAGACGGAAATCAAAATCTTAAATAAAATTAGCATGTTTGTTCCATTATGTGTCTATGTGGCACTACAGGCTTATGTAATTCGTTAACCCGTCGTTCTTACAGTGGCTCACCAATCTGCAAAAGTAAAATGTATGAAGATACATTCAGGACTGTGGGGTGTTGAGTCCAAGTAATGTTGAGGAATTCTTTTTAACGCTTACAATGTTGACTTTCATGCAGATATATACAGTAAGTTGTAATACAGTAATTGTAATGTAATATAATATAAGGAGTTGAATATTTTGTTAACTAACTTTACAGCCCTGAATGCAATAACTTCGACCTCCCTCTCTAAATTCCCGGCCCCAGAGCGCCCCGTTAATGTGTCCAGTGCAGTGCTGGTGTGGTGAGGGTCTGAATACATACAGGTGCTTATTGAAAAGGAAACGCATTCCCAAAATGTAGCCCTTCCACTCATGTTAAACTACAACAAGTGATACTCTCCTAGAATTGTTTTAATCCCACACTGGCAAAGAATCACAGAAACGCGACAGCTGGGGAATGCTTGCCTCCTGTCGTCTTTCTAACCAGCTAGATTTCTGTAGGCTTTCTAAAACAATATGAATGATTTTTATATAGATTCACACAACTAAAACCTTATGGGTTAAGCTGGAAAAAAGTGATTTAGAGGTAAGACTCACAGTTGCACCCAATGCTATTGCTGTGTGTGCTGGCTATTAACAGAACAGAAAGATCTTAACACTGTGTGATGTGACAGCGGGTACATGTAGAAAGCCTCCCACCCAACTGGCACAGCCCATGTGGATTTACAAATCGGGATATAAATAGATAATTATGTCCTTCTGCTATTAATTTGTGCTTATTGCTAGCAGCACTTTTGATTCTAGATCTGATTTCATGAGATGAGATTTGGCAGCACGGCCCTGTACTGCATTGCCAGCCTTGCTTCAATAGAGGAATAGCAGTATCTGCTACAGCGTTCAAGTGTCTCAATGTTCGTACAGATGCTAATGGATTTGATTTCATCAAGGTATTCTTCCAGGAGATATCCCATGCAGTGCCCTAGTTTAGGACGTTTGTCTTTTATTCTTGCAGCCACCCAGACATAATAATAATTTTGCAGTAAAACTGACGTGACGTGGACAAGCATGGAGCACTTTATTGCGGACAGCCCATGACTTGACACTACTTAGATTGGTGCAATCTCCATATGGCGTCGCTACCCAGCTAGGTTTGTAGGTGTCCCTAAAAAGGCATATTGATTAATGCATGATTCTACAAGTTTTGATAGTTCCAACTAGTTTGTTTACTTGGAGGGTAAGATCCTGCATATGAGTCTCAAGACATTCAGCCTGTTACTTTATTGCACGTGGAAACACTTTGGTTTCTAATTAGTATTGTATGGAATGTGAATTCACAGAGAAAAAAAAAGAATTGGTGGCCCATTTCTTACATTGCTAAATGTATTGAATATTTGGACTGGACCGGCGGTCTGTTTGCACAGTTTGAGGAAATCAGTGAAAACATTTGCTGTTATTGAAGATCTACACAGAAGACTTACATCTGACAGACTAGTAGGATGTTAAAACCTCAGTGTAAATTGCTTCTCTCTCACAGATATGTGTAGGCCCAAAATGTTACCAGGAAAGTAGCCTTGAAAAGACACATGTCTAATGTATGATGCTCGAAATTTTGATTTTCTTTTTTTTTTTCTTGTAGTTAATTCTACACGTGAATCTCTAGTCCATTATTCTGTAAGGCTGAAGTATATGTAAACTATTTATAAACTCTACTGGGCTGTAGTTTAAGATTATTGGGTGCATAATCCACCCTCTATTGTAGTCAATTACTAATTACTTTGTAAAAGCGCAGCTACCAGTCACACGTTTGTGAGAGAAAGCGATCCCTGTTGTCTGTACTGCATCCTTGATAAAGTTAGAAACTTAGAATGTGACTGCAGATAAGAACCATTCGGCCCATCTAGTCTGCCCAATTTTCGAAATACTTTCATTAGTCCCTGGCCTTATCTTATAGTTAGGATAGCCTTATGCCTATCCCACGCATGCTTAAACTCCTTTACTGTGTTAACACCTCTACTTCAGCTGGAAGGCTATTCCATGCATCCACTACCCTCTCAGTAAAGTAATACTTCCTGATATTATTTTTAAACCTTTGTCCCTCTAATTTAAGACTATGTCCTCTTGTTGTGGTAGTTTTTTTTTTCCTTTTAAATAAAGTCTCCTCCTTTACTGTGTTGATTCCCTTTATGTATTTAAATGTTTCTATCATACCCCCCCGTCTCGTCTTTCCTCCAAGCTATACATGTTAAGATCCTTTAACCTTTCCTGGTAAGTTTTATCCTGCAATCCAAGAACCGGTTTAGTAGTCCTTCTCTGAACTCTCTCTAAAGTATCAATATCCTTCTGAAGATACGGTCTCCAGTACTGCGTACAATACTCCAAGTGAGGTCTCACCACTGTTCTGTACAATGGCATGAGTACTTCCCTCTTTCTACAGATAATACCTCTCCCTATGCAACCAAGCATTCTGCTAGCATTTCCTGCTGCTTTATTACATTGTCTGCCTATCTTTAAGTCATCAGTAATAATCACCCCTAAATCCCTTTCCTCAGATGTTGAGGTTAGGACTCTATCAAATATTCTGTACTCTGCCCTTGGGTTTTTACGTCCAAGATGCATTATCTTGCACTTATCCACATTAAATGTCAGTTGCCACAACTCTGACCATTTTTCTAGTTTACCTAACTCGTTTGCCATTTGGCTTATCCCTCCTGGAACATCAACCCTGTTACATATCTTAGTATCATCAGCAAAAAGACATACCTTACCATCAAGACCATCTGCAATATCACTAACAAAAATATTAAAGAGAATGGGTCTAAGTAGAGATCCCTGAGGTACCCCACTGGTGACAAGCCCATGCTTCGAATATACTACATTGACTTCAAACCTCTGTTGCCTGTCACTCAACCACTGCCTTATCCTTTAAACAATATTGGAATCCAAACTCAAAGATTGCAGTTTATTGATAAGCCTTCTATGTGCAACAGTGTCAAAAGCCTTACTGAAATCTAGATAAACAATCTCTACTGCACCACCCTGATCTATTATTTTAGTTACCCAATCAAAAAAATCAATACGATTAGTTTGGCATGATCTATCTAAAGTAAACCTATGTTGTCTCTGATCTTGAAATCCATGTGATTTTTAGATATTCAACAATCCTATCCTTTAACATGGTTTCCCTACTACCTTTCTTGTGAATGGGCACCACATTCGGTAACTTCCAATCCTCTGGGACTACTCCTGTTAACAATGATTGGTTAAATAAATCTTTTAATGGTTTTGCAAGTACACCACTAAGCTCTTTTAATAGCTTTGGGTGTATTCCATCAGGTCCCATTGACTTATTCGTCTTTACTTTTGACAGTTCAAATAGAACCTCTTCCTCTGTAAATTCACATGTAACTCATTTGTCCTTTTTCCTAACTGAGGCCCATTTCCTTCATTTTCATCTGTAAATACTGAACAAAAATATTAATTGAGGCAGTCAGACCTTTATCCTCTTCTACATACCTTCCTTCTTTTGTTTTTAATCTAAATAATCTTTGTTTTACTTGTTTAAAAAAATGTTTTGTCCCCCTTTTTTACGGACTGTGCTATTTTCTCTTCTGTGTGTGATTTGGAAGCTCTTCTAACTTGCTTAGCCTCTTTCTGCCTAATCTTATAGATCTGTCTATCTTCCTCACTCGTTTTTTTTTTTTTTTTTTTAATAATTACTAAATGCCAACTTTTAGTTTTTTACTATTTTGGCCACATCTGCGGAGTACCACAGTGGTTTCTTGAATTTTTTGCTTTTACTGTCAAGCCTAATGCAATTTTCTGTTGCCTTCAGCAGTGCAACTTTTTTAAATAATCCCATTTCTCCTGGAACTAATTTAAATTGCTCCAGTCTGATAATGACTCCTTTACACATATTCTGATTTTAGAAAAGTCTGTTTTTCTAAAGTCTAAAACTTATGTTTTTGTATGGTGTGACTCAGTCACTGTTCTTATATAAATCACACTGACTGATGATCCTAAACTTTCACCTACAGTAATATCGAATACCAAATCTCCATTTGTTAACACTAAATCTAGTATGGCCTCTTTATGAGTTGGCTCCTCAAAGTTGATACAAGGTACCTGACTAACAGCTCAGGAGGGCTGTTGTATTGCTTAAAGGATTACTCCAAACCCATAAAGCAATTTAGCTTGCTGAAATGCTTTACATGTGAGGAGTATCCCATTAAAAAAAATACTTTCTATAAGAAACCTGGCACTTTTATTCTTAGTTAATGAAACGCCCCCTGGCTGCCAATCAAACAGCCAGGGAGGTTTGCGTCCTGCTCCTTTTCGCTCCACTCAAGCATGACTGCCTCCCTCAGCATATCTCCTTCTCAGACCTCTGATCAGACCAGCGTACGTTCTGAACATTGCGCAGTGTGTGGCAATGAGAAACTTCAGATTGGCTAGATGGTGGTTTTAACAATATAGAGTCAAGAATACATGTTTCTGTTCATGACCCAATAGTGTTCCTTTAAGATTGCGTCTTGTGACTGCCAGAGGCACTTCATGCTGTGTCATGGAGTGAAACCGTACTGGACGTCTTCACCCTGTGCATGAGGACATCTAGCGTCTTCAGATCTCCCATAGGAAAGCATTGCTCACTGCGCATTCACATTCGATTTCCCCTCAGCGCTGACGTTTGAGGAGGTGAAGATGAAGCCAGCACTGAGGGAACTTGGTGCTGGTATCGGGTAAATGTTTTAAAGGGTTTATAACACTTTAACTGCCGCAGGTGGAGGGGAGCAGAGGGACGCTATAGCGTTAGGAATACAGCTTTGACTATAGTGTTCCATTACGTTAAGTGGTTTCTCAGGTTTGATGCTGTGCCACATCGATGTGCAAAAAGTAAAGCATTGACCGTATTTGACATGCCACTTGAAATTTTTATAATTTCACTCAGCAGTAGCATGCTACTGTGTGTATGTATATATATTCTACTGTGTTCATTTTATTGTGGACCAAAGATGCACAGGTTTTTATAGTGGGTGTTGATGCGTTTTGCATTATATCATGTGTGGTTTGCAGATATGTTATCTTCCAAATACCAGAGTATATACTTTCTAAAACTTGGATAAATTGTTCTGAAATACTTTTTGATTCTGCAGAATTTAATTTGAATAAGTTGAGGAAAACGTTCTGGTCCCAGCAGATTAAACTGATAGAGGACATAGGATACAACTACAAAAACAAACAAACAAACAAAAAAAACACACAACAAATCTAATGTAAAGTTATTTTGTTTATTTCTGAACAATGAATGTGAAGTGTGTGTGTATGTAAGTGCAAGTATACTAGTGAGCCTGTATTCACACTGATCCTCTTAATTGCTGATCCAGAATTCTAGCCGAACACTGTGGGAGGGGGGGAAGTGTTTGTTATAATTAATGGCAACTCTCCAGATTACTGGGCGCTGCTTTCTCAGCACAAAACTAGAAGTTGGTTCCTGCTATCTCAGCTGTAATAGTTAGCAAGTGGATTTATTTGCTAATCATTAGCACGGTCTAGTTACTTAACATTCTAAAAATATTCGTGGTACATTCCGGTCACTTTTATTGTGTGGGATCTGGTTTAGTTCTGCTGTTGTAAATTTTTTTTTCTCAGAAATGCTTTTACTAACTTTCAGTGTTAACGATGGAAGTGCATATGTGGCATGTCAAAAACAAAATATATAAATCTTTGTCTTGCGCTTACATCTGTTCCTGAAGTAGTTCTGAATTACCCTTCACACATGTCTTTGCAGTCTTGTTATGTAACTTCGTAAATGCAACAATGTTCCTGAAGGATGATGGTTTAGTTGTTTGAAAATGTTTTTGTTAGGTTTCTGTGGCTTCAATGTATATTGATGCAAAGTAAAAACAATAGAAGGGGTAGCGCCACTAGGGTACAGTAAAAAAACGTAAAATAGTAAAGAGATTTATTTATATATATATATATATGTATATGTGTGTGTGTGTGTGTGTGTGTGTGTGTGTGTGTGTGTGTATATATATATATATATATATATATATATACATACACACAAAATGTCCAAATAATAAAGTCCAGAGGTTAAATAAGTCCAAAAGAGTATTCCAATGTAGATGCAAATATAGACTTGCCAGAGGTGATATACGAAGGTTATTTGCAGGGTTCCTCTATGGGGATGTCAGAGAGGGTCAGCAGTGAATCCGTATATGAAAAAAGAAAGGAGATGATGGTGCATTATGTATTTGCAGGGAGTATTTTAAAAAGGATAAGATCTAGTCCTCCTCACGTTTTATGAAGCTTGAACTAGCTCCAGTATGGATAGCGTACAGTGGTACAATCCCCACTTAAAAGATACGTGAATATAGCGTCTCAGTCAGGTGTGGACCATAAAATATAAAAAGAAACAACAAATAGTGCTCACAGTATACAACTCCAGAAACATAGATAACAGATATTGTACTCGCTTATTCCAGAGCAAGCGAACTGCTCTATGGATAGGGCGTGGGTGGAATAATCCCCACCAAGGATATATCTTGAGAGTGATGCTCTCTGGAAATAAAAAAAAAAAAAAAAATTAGGTCCCAGGCAGTATATGATAAAAGTAATAAAGTAGCAAGAATAAAATGTAGGGTAAAATGGCACAGAACGTAACCAAAATAACATTCATACACTATAAAAAACACAACATCTTAAAATGTTTTTTGTTGTTTTTTTTTTTTTTAAGTGGAGGTAAGAAAAAACTGACCTGCCATGCTGGTGTTTATATAGGGGGTGTTGGTAATTCCTAAAATTATATACCGTATATACTCGAGTATAAGCCGAGTTTTTCAGCACATTTTTTGTGCTGAAAACCCCCAACTTGGCTTATACTCGAGTCAGTGTCTGTATTATGGCCATAATACAGACTGGGGGCTGGCAGGGAGCACTTACCTCTCCTGCAGCTCCTGTCAGCTCCCTTCTCCTCCGCGCCGGTCCATTCAGCACCTCTGTCAGCTCCCAGTGTAAGTCTCGCGAGAGCCGCGGGGTCATAGTGCGGCTCTTGCGAGACTTACAGTGTGAGCTGCACGGACCGGCACGGAGGAGGAGGGAGCTGACAGGAGCTGCAGGAGAGGTAAGTAACAGCTCTGCCAGCCCCCTCCCCCCCACTGAACTGCCAATGCCACTGGACCACCAGGGAAGGAGAGCCCCCCTCCCTGCCATGTATCAAGCAGGGAGGGGGGACGAAAAAAAAAATATTAATAAAATAATATTTATAAAATAAAAATAATAATAAAAAAATATTAAAATAATAATTTAAAATAAATAATAATAGAACAAAAAATGATTAAAATAATAATTAATAAAATAACAAATAATCAAAATGCCCACCCCCCACCAACACATACACAAACACACACACTGCATCACACACACTGCATTCATACGCACACTGCACTCATACGCACACACTGCATTCATACATGAGTGCAGTGTGTTTGTGTATGTGTTGGTGGGGGGTGGGCATTTTGATTATTTGTTATTTTATTAATTATTATTTTAATAATTTTTTTGTTCTATTATTTATTTTTAAATTATTATTTTAATATTTTTTTTATTTTATAAATTTTATTTTTTTTCGTACACACACACTGCATTCATTATATACACACACTGTAAATAAATATTCAATTAACATATTTTTTTTAGGATCTAATTTTATTTAGAAATTTACCAGTAGCTGCTGCATTTCCCACCCTAGTCTTATACTCGAGTCAATAAGTTTTCCCAGTTTTTTGGGGTAAAATTAGGGGCCTCGGCTTATATTCGGGTCGGCTTATACTCGAGTATATACGGTACACACTACACACACACTGCATTCACTATTCAAATACTTTCACTGCATCCACTACACACACATTCTTGAAAACATAAAGAATTCTGACTGGCATGTATATGTTGTGCATTTACCGTAATAAAAAAAAAGATTTGCAAAAAAAAATAAACATGTTCAGTTAACAGTAGATTTGTGCAGAAATGTTTTATGTTTTCAAAATGGTAAAAGTACAGAGTATCGGTTATAAGCTATCGGCCTGAAAGTTCACAGATTATCAGTATCTGCTCTAAAAAATAAATATCAGTCGATCCCTAGCGCTGTCCCTTTCTCGATATCTCCAATGTATATTGATGGTGAGGTATTTATCAAATTGTAAAGGTAAAATGTACACCTACTTTCAGAATGTGATACTTTTGATAAATCTCGCACTGCTGGCTCCATGCAATTGATTTACCACCACCGAGTTAGACTATAGCCTTTGCTTCTGTGCTGCTGGTTAAGAAGCTATGTTTATAATAGAGCAGGCTGTTGCTAAGGAAAACTACTGAATGTGCGGAGGAAATCTGCAAGTGCCAATACTGTCAGACCGATTTTTAGATTTGGTAGCAAAAAAGCATGGTCTTTGTATTTGTTTATTTATTTTATACAGCTGTATCACAGACTTCATTTGAGATATTATGATTGCAAGTAAATTACATGTGCTATAGATGCAATTGCAATACCTCTGAAAAATAGGTTTGTGAATTACATTTTTTTTTTTTATATATCAACGTTCAATTTTACATTTAAAAAAAATATATATTTTTTTGCTCACAACTTTCAAGGCTTTAAAGTGAAAAATGCATTTTCACAGAGCAGCTTTAACAGCATGGATATCATGTTTGGTTTGGTGAAAGGAGTAAAAATGCACCATAAATTCATCAGAATGAAGCTGGCATGGCTTCCTTATTCAAACCTCGGACAAAAGCTAAAGGAGAAGGGTAGAGCTAAATGTAAATTCATACACTATGACTGTTACAGCCCTCAGTTGTGATTATGGTGCCAGGAGTGCAATGGTGTTCTCTCAGGCTAAGTAGCCGAACCATTTCATAATGTTTCAGAATGTTTTAACAACTTGCCAGTTGCAGGAAATGTTCATTGACCGAGGTAATTGAGTGCTTTCCACCACTGAGATCCGACGGACTTGGTTCAGTGCAGGAGCTTTAGACTGGAGAGAAGCCAATTGCAGTTTTACTACTTATTCTGGGAGGGTGCCAGGACACGCCTACACCATAACCACTAAAACTGTTGTATAAAAATAGCAGACGCCATACCTACATTTATTTCATTAGAATGTGAAAAAAATCCAATAGGCGATCACTTATTAAACTGTTTATATGTAAATGCCAGTTTACAAGTTTTATGACGCTGTCAATCTCTTAGATAGTGTAATAAGCAACTTTCCTCCATGATGGTATTCTGTCCATAATATTATCCATATAGCGTCAGCCACATCTTTGGAAATATGACTTTTATAAAGTAAACCTCCAGGCATCTGTTTACAATTTAAGTAGTTACGACAGACATTTCCAAGAAATTGACTTTCATCTTTACAGAAGTGTAAAACTCCAATCCTTAGTTGGTGCAGACATGACAATTTCACGTTTGCAACATTTATTTATTGATTATGAGAGATTCTTTAAAAGTGATGGCATACATATTTTTTTTATTTATTTTTTTTACTGTTTACTTTAGTGATATTTGCATAGTAGCTGGATAACTTTTTCTGAAATGCATATGGCTCTGTTTTCCATAGTAAATTTTGGATTTCTGAACTTTTTAAATATACAACAGTATATTTATTGGTCCAAACTGTAATGCAAACAATATGTCTTGAAAACGTTATTCATTTGAAGTTAACTTTTCTCCCGCGTGTGTGTGTACGTGTCCTTTCTTTTGTTAGGAAAATATTTAGGTTCATCTTAAAAAAAATTACTTATATTTTAACTGTGAATGAGAGTAGTGGTGAGTTAAAGGGACACTAAGTGCAGTGTCCCTATTGTACTTAATGCTGCTGCGTAAAACATTGCAGTTCCAGAGAAACTGCAATGTTTACGTTGCAACACTGTCTGCCTCCAGTGATTGTCTACCAGAGAGCCACTGGAGGCCCTTCCTCGATGTTAATGGACTTTTGGTCCGGTAACTTATGCTTGACATCCTCACGCTCTGCATGAGGACATCCAGCTTTGGCTATTTCCACATAGGAAAGCATTAATTCCATGCTTTCCTGTGGGGAGGGCCTAACGCACGCGTGGCACTTACGCATTGGCCCCACCTCGTTAGTATTGTCGCAAGAGGCGGAGTCCAACCCAGTGCCAAAGGACATTGGTTCCAGAGTTCAGGTAAGTAAAGTATTTTTTAACCCTTTACCCTGGGGGAGGGAAGGGGGACGCAGAGGGAGCTATAGTCCTTTAACAGGCTTGCAGGTTTTAAGGTGGAGGGATCTTCAAATTGGACATGTTGGAGATTTAAAATACATTGGAACCTTGGAACTCTAACTTAATCTGTTCCAGAAGACTGTTTGCGAACTCATTTGTTTGAAAACCTAATCAAAATTTTCCATAAGAATGAACGTAAATTAGATTAATCTGTTACAGACCCCCAGAATTACAGCATTTTAACACTAATTTTTACAGTTTAATAATGCCTTACATGCATAAAATCATGAAATTTTTACTTCACTTTACCAGTCAGCTCAGTTTGCTGACGGAATGGAGCGCTGTTCGCTTTGTCTAGTGCTAGAAGGCCAATGCGTCACATCAATGTTGTTCAGGTATCGAGACAGTTGTTTGTCGTCCCCCCCCCCCCCCCTCCCCCTCTCTCTAAATTTATGTTTGAATACCGAATTGTTCGGGTAAGAGAGCATTCCAGTTCCTAGGTTCCACTGTATAATTATAAATAAAGGCAACTGGCAAAGGAGAGAGTGTGATTATTAAGATACAAGGGGCATAAGTAAAGGAAAGCCAAAAAGGAAAAAAAGAAAATGACCGTTCCGCTTTAAATGGATCTGTGGTGTATACAAACTTAAGGGCCTTCCTGCATCATCCAAAAATCACGGTCCATCTTGAGGTTGTAGCAGGTCCCCGTCCTGCAGAAGCCAAAGTAAATAATAGCTGTTTGGAAGTACCATATTGTCATCGTATAACACTATCCATAATACGCTGTGGATAAACCCAAAGGGTATTTTTTTTTTTTTACTTATATCTTAAGTCAGGGTAACCGGAATTTTAGATTTGAGATAAATTTGACCTGAGTCCGGTAATAAAAAATGAGTTTTAAGTAGTGTACCTAATTTGTAAAAGATGTGTTTTTAATTTTGTTACTGCTAACTAGAGTTATAAACGAAACCTTGTCAAAATCTGAAATTGTATAGTATTGCCTTGGCAATGTTCATCTGCTCTGTTGCCATGGTGTCTGTTCTGTACAGTGTAGGTTTTACACTCTACATATATTCTTATTTTACATTTCACCCCTCCTGCAAATGACTCCACAGCTAATGAATTGAATGTCGTACTTGGCATGCAATGTTTTATGGGGACATCTAGTGGGTATAAGCATAAATACCCTATTTATTGCTATATTGTTTGAGTTATAGATTTGTGGCTTTGCTGTTTGTCGTAGTAATTCTTAAATTGGTTCTACTTTTGAATTTGTACAGTTTAAAAGTAAAAGAGAGAGAAAGAAAAAGTTAGGAGAAGGTTCTTTTCATGTAAGAAAACGTAGTATATACATGTTGCCTGTGAATCTGTTCCACAATGCCTACCATGTGACGACACATTAATCATTGTGCAATTATGTAAGCCTGGGGTCATATGCACCCTTGTATGACGTGGTGTTGCTACAGGTATCGGTTATTATGTTACTGGTGAATAACATTCAATGTGTGCGCTGGTAATTTACCACCGTTTTATAAATCTTATGTTGTAATTAATAAAGTCCCATCTTGATAATTATGCATGGCGAGCTTACTATAAGATTGTTATAGTTAAAATTATATCTCGGCTTTATCCTGAAAAAAATGTGTAGCACACAGCTGGTTTTGGATTAGATCTGTACTGCATCTGTTCTTTATAAACTTTAAACAATTTACAGTTTAAAAAGAAAAGTAATCTAGACCAAAGATTTTTTTTTTTCTCATTCATTCATTCATTTATTTTAAAACTGCTTAAAGGACCACTCTAGGCACCCAGACCACTTCAGCTTAATGAAGTGGTCTGGGTGCCAGGTCCTTCTAGGGTTAACCCATTTTTTCATAAACATAGCAGTTTCAGAGAAACTGCTATGTTTGTGAATGGGTTAAGCCTTCCCTTATTTCCTCTAGTGGCTGTCTCATTGACAGCCGCTAGAGGCGCTTGCGTGATTCTCACTGTGAAAATCACAGTGAGAGCACGCAAGCGTCCATAGGAAAGCATTCATAATGCTTTCCTATGTGACCGGCTGAATGCGCGCGCAGCTCATGCCGCGCGTGCGCATTCAGCCGACGGGGAGGAGAAGAGGAGGATCGGAGGAAGAGAGCTCTCCGCCCACCGCTGGAAAAAGGTAAGTTTTAAACACTTTCCCCTTTCCAGAGCCCGGCGGGAGGGGGTCCCTGAGGGTGGGGGCACCCTCAGGGCACTCTAGTGCCAGGAAACAGAGTATGTTTTCCTGGCACTAGAGTGGTCCTTTAACTTAAAGTGTACAAGGTTAGCTTCTGGTAGGTATACAACTGTAGTCTGTATTGTGCTACCAAATGTGTCAACTTGAGTTTGCCTAATCCTTCTCCAAGAGAGAAGAATGGTGTACACCTGCCTGTCACCCAAATGAAGCATATATAGTATCTGTGGAAATGCTGTTAATCAGTCATGTTTTGGCCATGCGTTTGTTGTGATGTTCAGCTGCCCCTGCCTCCAGGTGCTTCTCTGTGAGAAGCATCCTGTTGGATGGGAGAACGTCCGTGTTAATGCTCTCTCTGCGAGAGGACTGGAGAAGTGGCGATAAGACCCCCTCAGTGCTGGATTGGAAGTAACCTCTTTATTTCAGGGTATAGAGGAGACACCACAATCTAATTTAGGAGTACTACACTCCATGGTTTATACATAAATGTATTTAGTGTTATTTTTAAGACAAATGGCTCTATGTGGACATATGGCTTCAATTATTAGTTTTAAAGTCTTGAAATTATGCAGTCTCTCCCTTCCCCCCTCTCCGAAACAAAACAGATAATTAATTGTTGCACCCATAAATAAAACAAATCTATGGTTCTCCAGTGTCTACAAATACTAAAGTGATACAGATGCTATCTTAATATTTAATCGATGCATTTTGTTTGGTTGTGATATTATGTGGAATGTACATGAAGTGCTTTTTGAGCTTATAAGTTTTTGAAAAGAGAATCATTTTACAATCCTGCTATTTTATGACATTTTTCCAGTTCACATTTTCAGAATAAATATTTAACTATATGTGCTTAAGAGTTTCTTCGCTAGGAATTCCTAGCTTGATAAATGATGCACATCATGTCTTATGTTAATAATGAAAAAAATGAAGAAAAAATAATTCCTAAAAATGTTAATTGTAAATAAATATATATATATATTGGCTATGCTTACTTAACATCAAAGGGATCTGCAGAGTAATGTCTTTGTTTGCACACCGTTTCATCCATTGCAAGTCTTTCGACTCACATACCCATAGGCATGTGTTATACAGGTCCCCATTCCGGCCTCCTTCTCTGTGTATTTAATAAGTGTGGAAAACAGGCATCACTTGCAGTAATGGTGCCGTTGTGAGAAAATGGAGTGATTTGAGAAGTGTGAGCACCTTTCCCAAGTTTATACACACACACACACACACACACAAAAAAAAAAAGAAGCTTAATTTATACCTGTGTCTATCTATTCTAATCGATCTATCTAATCTAATCTGATCTATCAACTATGGTTTATAGCCTCTTTTTGGTTTCTTGATTCTTCCTAGTATTCGGTGTCTCCAGCCCCTGCCAGATCGGATTCTCCTGTGTACGCAAATTTGCAAGAACTGAAAATTTCTCAGTCTGCGCTCCCCCCACACCCAAGTGCTCCTCCAGTCCAAATTACTGGGGAATGGGAAACGCATAGAGATAACACTGGGCGTTTCTATTACTATAATAAAACCACGCAAGAAAGGACTTGGAAACCACCACGTTGCACTAAAGAAGCCAGTAGAGGAGAATCTTTTAGTCAAGCCGATCATGAGGTATGGGTTCTATTCTATTCTGTCAATCTTCTTCCCTTCCCTACACTTGTGAATAATGGTTTGTATGTATAATTTCACTCCGGTGTATGCAACAAAGTGTTGAAGTTGTGAATTCAAACTGATTTTAGGCCAACAAATCCAATTGTAAAAATAAATAAATACATTTCCTCGTTGGTTATGTTTTCAGTTATTTGGGCCTAAAATGTGAACCTCTTTGAATTTGACAATCTGTGTCTCTCTCTCCCCCTCCCCCCCCCCCCCCCCCTCTTTCTCTCTCTCCTTATCTACTGTAAAGGTTTGAAAAATAGCAATTCCCTTAAGATTATTACAAGTTCAAAAAAGTTGTTCTGAGCTTCATCTAAGCTATTGGAGAAATTTGCATGTATATGTATGTTTGGTTTATGGTTTAACGTGTATTTTTATGGTATATACCCTGCATTGGAATAAAAGGGGATATGATTTGCAAAGGGCCTGTGTACACTTTATACCCTTGCTGCTTTGTTAGATGTGCTTGTTAGATGATATACCTTGAAACACCTTGTCTTCTCAGCAGGACACCTTGTATAAAAAGTATTGTTTTGTTGTTGTTTGTATATGTATGAAAAAAACAAGTAATAAAAAAAGAAATGGGACGCACACACACTGGAAATACACACACATATACACGTGCACACACACACTGGAAATACACACACATACACGCGCACACACACACGGTAATTGTGATAGAAGAGGACTCACTAATTAAAATTATTTGTTCTGTTTAATGTTCTATGCAGCCATTGAAATACCTTTATGAACCTGTGAACAGTGCAGCTTATGCTTAAAATCACTCTCCAGACCCCTAAAGTACTTATGGCTTGCTGAAGGGCTTTATGTGTGAAGATTGTGTCCTCTTTTGTCACTTTACAAAAAGTGCAGATTTTTAGTAGAAATTGGCACGGTTCTAAATGAACATTCATACAAGCCCCTGGCTGTCTGACAATCCGTCCTGCTAATTCCTGGTTGCTTAGCTCAGTGGAAATAAACGCAAGAGACAACAATTGCCCAGGGCACCTGCCTTGCACAGACTTGTGCTGCATTGGGATGTCTGTGATTGGACAGCCACAGAAAGTCTGGGCGGGGTTACAAGGGGAGGACTTGCAAAGACCGATCTTTCATGTATTTCATGATATTTTCACGTTACTTGCAAATGTAAAATCACTAAGCAGCTGGTTTTGTTGACCTAAATAGTAGCTATTTACAGAAATATTGCTAATGAGTGAGGTTGTTCCATTGCACTAGCAGTATATTTTGCACATGCTCGTTGCCCCCATTCCATGTTAAACAAAAACAACCCCGGAGATCAAGGAAGATTATTTTGTATTCTAAAATTTATAGGATATTTATTTTGGGATTAGATTAAACCCTTTAATGACCATGTGTCATATTGCCTATAATTTGTCATCTTTCCATCAGTTCATTGAAGCCTGCAAAGAAACACAGGTTGAAAAGTCTTACAAGGATGTTCACACTTCTTTATGGAGGAAATGATTTGTTTATAGTGACTTACTGAAAACTGCATTTATTTAATTGTACAAGATGTCCCTTTAAAGGGACACTATAGTCACCAAAACAACACTAGCTTATTGAAGCAGTTTTGATGTACAGATCATGCTTCTGAAGTTTTACTGCTAAATTCTCTGCCAATTAGGAGTTAAATCAGTTTTGTTTCTGTTTATGCTGCCTTAGCCACACCTCCCCGGCTGTGACTGACACTGCCTGCATGAAAGCAAAATGGTTTCATTTTCAATTATATGCTACTTACTTTTTTTTTTTTTAATTCTTTATTTTTGAGTGCAGGTTTAAATACAGTTGTATACAGTGACTTGTTCAACACAACATATCATGTTATACATTTGGCACAGGTAGTCATGAGGTACTGCACTTTTTTTTTTTAACAAGATAGGAACATAGATAATACAAGATATATCATAATTATGATGTACAACGTTTGAACAGTCGAGTGTTATTCTAGGTTAGGCTAGGGTCGTTGCTTGGGTGTACCTAAATTTTTTTACAGTAAGTTAAAGATCATGAGCGTACAAAAAAAAGAAAAAAAAAGGCTAGGCTGGACATGTCTACAACAGCAGTAATGACGTGTGACATTATGGTCGCTAGGCAGCGCTTTTCAAAAGATTAAACATAAATACGTACAGTTGTAATCTGGTTAGCCTTGCATTATATGAATGTGCTACGTTTGCCTACTAGCGTGTTTGCGCATTTGAGGAAAAAATAAAAATAAAAATTAATTTAAACATCAACAATAACATGGTAAGATAGGTGATAGGTTTTCAGTTGCTTGTGGTAAACATGCTAGCTAGATATTCATGATGCTCATATCAACGTTGGTTATAGTTACGCTTAATTATGCATTATATAGCTTACACGGTAGAAAGTCATAACAGTAGCGGAAAAAAAACAAAACAAAAAAAAAAAAACGATAACTTGGCTTAACAATTAGTATGACTGTTCGCTCATGGGACACTGAGGTTCGGAGCTGTGTGTTGTGATGCCTCCTTTTCTCCCTGGGTGTCAATCCTGGTCACACCGTACAATAGGCTTAGGCTAAAGATGATGGGCCTGGCGCTGACCTGTATGGAGGCTTTGTGTAGAGAGTCTCTATCATCCGATGCCTTCTCCTGTGAAGCAGTGGACAGTGGATGAGGTAGTGTCGGAGGCTGCTGCAGCGGTGGGCAGTGTGGGGACATCCTTCCAGCCCCAGGCTGTTGTGTAGGCCTGCATCACGGTGCCACTAACTCTGCAGCTACAGGAGCCAGAGTTTTTTCCCCTGACGGGGGCAATGGAGGGCCTGGTGGTTTTTGGCCTCTTTCGGCAGTGGAGCCTCCTTGCGTGTGGACGATGCGTCCGGGACTTCGCCCATTTGGCCTCCAACCCGGGTGGGCACTGTGGTGTGGGAGTGTGTGGAGCGCCTGTTGCTTTGCCCAAGGGTATGCTCTCCTCTCCCCGCCGCTGTCTGCCTCCCCCGCCCGTCAACCGTGCTGAACTTTGAGCGATGTGTGCTGCTCTCATGCGGTTTCTAAGATTTGCCCAGAAGCGGCTGAATATTACCTCCAGGCGCTGTGCGGTGTCTTGGTAGATCAGCGTGAGCTGGGGTTGATTTGGCGCGGGCGGCGTATCACTATCCGCCATCTTAGGGGTGCCTAGTGGGCACCGGCAGTGGTCTTTCTCCACCTCGCTTCTCGGTGTGGCTGGCGGCTCCGAACCCACCGTGCGGACCGGGATAACCCCCACCGGTCCAGAGGGGGGGGGGGTAGGAGGTGAGTCGTGTGGAGGATTTCCCTTTCGATTCGCCCACGAGGAGAGCGGCCGTCTCTCCCCGATGGGGCCTCGAGTAGGCCTCTTGGTGCTGGTGCCGGTTCTCGGCATGCAATTGTTGAATGGCTGGGATCATTCGATTTGCCCGGGTGTCCCCGGTTGAGCTGTCACCTTCCAAGCGTTGAACGAGCTGTTTTATTGGGGTTTTTGCCCCAAATCGTGCCATAATGCCCAGGAGCTCTAGTTCAGCACGTCCTTGCAGCCTGGAAGCCAGGCTCCGCCCCCCATATGCTACTTACTTTAAAAGTTTTTATCTCCTGCTCTGTAAATTTAACGTTACAGGGGGCTCCTCCAGGGTCTAACAAGCTTTTTAGCTGAGCAGGAGTTAAGAAATTCTAAATTTAACGGAATTTGCAATAAAGGAAGTGCAAACATTAGATTACTTTTTATATGAAGTATTTAGGAAGGCTCTGTAGGTCACATGCAGAAAGGTGTGCCAAGGGCTCCATAACAAAGTGATTTAACTCCTAAATGGCAGAGAATTGAGCAGCGAGACTGCAGGGACATGAAATTTACACCAAACCTGCTTCATTAAGCTAAAGTTGTTTTGGTGACTATAGTGTCCCTTTAACTAGGATTGAGAGTTGTACTTGTCAGAATGAGGCATATTTACTCAAGGTTGCATACTTGCATCTGAAGATAAAATTAGTTAGATAAGGTTATGTGAGGAAGTATGACTCTACATGAGGCATAAACTAAAGTTCTATCAAAACATGGTGGAGAGCGGGTGTCTGTTTGAATTACGAAAAGTCGTGGAGAATCATGAAGGGACTGTAGTGTAATGTGGTCGTTTTTTTTTTTTTTTTTTTTACTTTATTTGGGAGGTTTCGTCAAAGAAGCGTTTAGGAGAGCTGTGAAGCGCATATGTAAAGCTTGTAAATTGACTGGAACTATAATTGTTACGTAAACCTAAGTTGTTAACTTTTAATATCTATAATTATTATATACAGCGGACAAGAGTGCAAGGCACATCAATTTAAGGCCGAATGGATTAGAAATATCTCAAAATTAAAGATGACTGAGCCTTTTCTGATTCAATCAGTCACTATTGTTGGACAACCTGACTTGTGATGCAGCAACCATTAGGCTATTGACTGCTAATCCCTGCAACATGCACTGCTGCAGCTGGGCATCAACTGTCAATCACTCCATAGGACCAGAAAGTAATATCAAGTACCCCACTCTATCGTGGTGTGCTGTTATTAATGAATTGCTCACTTGGTAAACACAGGGACTCCACATTCACAAAACAGGCTTAGAAAAGGTACCTTTCTTTTCAAGCCAATTTTGTGAATGAGGGAGTATCTAATTGGCTGAGAGCCTCAGTTGACCGTTTGCAGCTATTCAGCAGCGCCCCTGCCTGGCGGCACTCCTTGCTCCCTTAAAGGGAAATTCCAGAAACCGCTAGAGGCAATTTTGTTTTTAATAATGTGTGAGAAAAAGGTGAGTAGAAACACATTTTTAGCACAATCTGAGCAGGGCCGGGGACCTAAAGAGCCGTACCAGGACTATACTGTCAGGAATACATGTTGGTATTCTTAACACTATAGTGTTCATTTAACATGTAGGGGTTCTTTTGCTTATTAAAGTTTTTAAAATGCTGCAGTTGAAATCTAGAAACTTAGTCTCAATTGCTTTTTTTTCTGGGTGAAACAGTGACCCAAAAAATTCCAGTAGTCGCTGAATTGGAAGGAGCATAACCATCTAGTGTTTGTTCATTGTTTTAGCAAAGCAGAATTTTGATATAGGTTGATATTGGTAAGTTGTTCTAATTTTGTATGCAACAATGATGTACTTGCCAATAATCAAACGGAACAGATCCCTGTGCGCTAGTACTTCTTATATATAACCTGCAGTCTTTCTAGAGAGGAAAAGTGCTAAATATTATAAATATCTTACATTGTGAAGAGTAGATGTTAACATTGCATGTTTATTGATATTGTTTATCTATTTTTTTATCTTGGTTGTCAGGGTTTTGTTTTTAAGTGAGCTGTGCAGGTCTTATTCATTGTTAACAAATCTAAGTCTATTTAGGGTCTACAGTAGTCTTCTTTTCTTTTTTTTTTTAAAACACTATAGCCTGTTATAGTGACTATAGTGCCAGGAGAGCCCTGGCCCTGTGCCACGGTTTTAGTACGGTTCAACTGACCGGAGTCCCCTGGGCACCTGCACCACATCCTTTCCAGCCTCTAGGTGAAGCTGGGTGTCTTGATTTAAAATAAAAATAAAAAAGAACTGACGATCCAGGCTCACTCTCAGCCAATGAACACAGTCCTGCTTAGCTTTGTACAGTTGGAAAACTCAAACCGACATCCAGGCACCTTATGGTTTCTTCCAATAGCAGTCTTTATTTAGGAAACGGATCAAGTGCAAACGTTTTGGCTCTTACATGACCCTTTGTCAAGTCAGACTTCGCAAAGGTTCTGTTAGAGCCGAAACGTTGTCACTTTATCCTGTTTCCAAATAATGACTGCTATTACAAGAAATCTCTAGGTGTGCCAGGACATCTGTTTGAATTTTCCATTGGATCTTTGGGGATTTAACCTCCGTGTCTGGACCACCCAAGTGGGAGTAATCTTTTGTAAGCATGTGCACTGTCCACTTTTTGTTATAACTCTGTACAGCTAACTGGCTTCTCCTGCAGGAAGAGAACGGAAACAGGGTCAGTGGTTCTGGACCCAGGTATATTGTCCAACTATACCAAAATGGTTTGACTGCTTACCATGGGAAGGAGATATAGGGCACTTCGAGCATCATAATCACTACTGCATGCTGTAGTGGTTATGGTGCTTGTTCTTTTAATAAAACTTGCTTACCAATGCTAGAGGTTGGCCTCATCCCTGGGCCACATAAATTAACATCGAAGAAAGCAAACAAACAAGACACTATTCTTGCTGACCATCCAGAGCAGCTTGGTAAACATGTATTTATAGCTGAAGAATTCATTTGTAATTTCTGTTCTTGGAATGAAACATTTGTAAGCAAAACTGCTGTGGCATCTCCTAGTAGTCAAAATTAATAATCATGTAAACTACAGAACTTCTTGTTTGTTCCTCACTTTTTGTTGGGATTCTGGTGCATCCCACGAAAACACGCATTTGTTATTATACATGACTCCGGAACATGCTGAGGTGCAAGCTGCTGGAGCATCCTTTTATTTATTTATTTTCTTACCTACCAATCTTCATGACAAAACATGTTATTGCTGCTTGTCATATCTAATTACACGTTGCTAGTTACACATAATTATATTTAGCTTCTTTCAAAAAGCATTCCTACCTCAAAACTCAAATTTGCTTAATTACCAATGAACATATGCAATGCTATGTGGAGAGAAGATTGTGTGTGAATGTCAAGGATAGGCCATGTTCGTGACACAATCTAATTATTGCATATTCCAGCACATGATTCTGCTGATTTCTGTCGCTACATTCTGCTGTCTCGTTACTGGGGACATGCAGAATTGTGGTTTGTTTGTTTTTGTTTTTCTGTTCTTTCTCTTCTTACTTTCCTTTCCGTATTTCAGTCATTTTTCTTCCCTGATGCCAATCAATCTTTGCCCTTGCATAATCAAATTGTTCAACTCCTCTTATAGCAAATTTCATCTGAAGACAATTTCCACAGCACTTGTGACAACCAATCAGATAGTCAATACGGGTCCCCTCCAAGGGGCTGGTCAGAAGATTTGGATCAGCATGGCCATACCTTCTTTATCAATGACCAAACTAATGAAAAGGTACACTGTGATTCCCTTTGTCTCAGACCATTCGGATGATGCATTTACTATGTGCGTGAATGCATGATTTGTAGGTCTTGTTGCATTTAATTCTCCTATTTCATGATACTTAATAAACTGTCATTGGGTTGTGTTATTTATAATTAGATGAAAATATATTTTTGCCTGCTAAGCAAATAAAAAATTAAAAAAACAACTCTATGTTTATGCTATATGACCGCACAAAGATAAAGCCTTTTATAAGGGAATATCATTCCTTTTCAGATTAAAATAAGATATTGGCGTTTGGCTTCCATTATAATGGTATTGCTTCTGCAGGATTTACTAATATAGGCTGTTTAGTTAAATGTGGGGAATAAAACTCCAAAACCGTGAAATTTCAAAAGAATCTGACAGTGATATATCTATATTGGTAGAAAATGCAGTACTGCTGCTTTTATTCATTTAATGGAAATTAGACTATAGAAAGGTAAGTTTCATTAATTAAGTTAAAACATGTCCATATTCATTTTCTTTTTGGATGCAAAACTTGGTGATATGATACGAAAGCCCTAAAAAGATACATTTGATATACTTTCTGATATAATCTCATTCTTGGCATTGTGGTCACTTCTAACTTTGTATCTAAAGGTAAGACATTTTAAAGAAACTGTATGACCCATAAAGTTCTTCCTAAGCTTGTCAATCTTTTGTACCTTAGTGGTCCGTGTACTGGCAGGGTATGTGTTTGTTTTTTTTTTCAACCGGGAATCTGGTCATCCCCTAGCTCAGGGGCAGGCAACCTTCGTCACTTCAGATATTGCAGACTACTTTTCTGTTAATGTTCTTACAGCCATAATGCTGGCAAAGCATCAGGGGAAATGTAGTCCACAATATCTGGAGTGCCAAAGGTTGCTTACCCCTGCCCTAGCTCATTATTCTTACAATCTGCATGTATCTGGTAATTACACTTACTCCATCACATTGTTCATAAAGTGGAAGAAGACTAGAGCTGTATGACGAGCTTCCAACCTGGCTAGCTGTGTTGTATGAGACCACTATTCAATATTTTTCCTGATATTTAGGTGATTTTTCAAGAGACCCCAGCACAGTATTTTAATTAGTTTGAGTTCTGTGGGAGAGAGTGGAAATCAACACAACCCTCTGTGTTTCAGATTTTATACTACTCTGGGCATTGCAGAGGAAGCAAATCATTAAATATTCAGAGAGTGAAATGGCACTACTGTCACTTTAAAACTAACTTACTGTGAATGTTGGAGAATTGTCACCAGATTTGCAAAAACTTGTCCAAAATAGCCAAACTGGGAAAACATTTTCCCATTTCTCCAGCAATGTTTATTTAGGCCTCAAATTTGAATTTTTGTAGTTTGTTCCCTACAATTCTTCTTGGCTTTTTATTTTTATAAATAATCCCGCAAATGATTTAGTGCATGAGATTATCAGATGTGGGTAGAATTTAATAGTCTCCTAAATATATTTATTTTTAATTGTATGTAGTTTGAGGGGGATATTTTCAGACATTTCAAAGTTAGAATCTTGCAGTAACATTTCTCTGTGTCCACATGTTTGGCAAGAAATGCTGTGTATTGTTATGTATTTTTACATTTTTTGTAAAAATTATTTTCTTCTTCTTAGAACACTGCGTACAGTCCAGTTATTTGAGTCTGAGTGTTTTCTGACAAGCAGATTGATGAGATTTAACAGAGCTGTTCTAGATTCAGTGCTTGGGGGATCTGAGTGGGATCAGAGCAACACCCTGTACATTGCCTCGTTACATGCAAAACGGATTGCTTAGAATTTCATTAAAGAATATCTAATTAACAATACTCGTTTCTAGGTCGCTGTCCTAATGTAGGTGACTTTGTAACCACACTAAGATGAAAAATCACTGCACTTGCAAGAATTTACAACACAGTTAAAATTTGTAGAACCAAAGCAAACATTTTTACACTGTAAATGTTGAACTCTGTAAATATTTTACGTTTTGTTTACAGTGGATGAAACATGTGGATGATCAAGGCAGACCCTATTATTACAGCGCTGATGGATCACGGTCAGCATGGGAGTTGCCAAAGGTAAGACAACACCTTTTCTATTGAGTTTACAATCATTGGATCTTTCTGCAAAACGGTTTGTTTTATATGCTTATTGCATGCAATCAAAAACACAACAAATGAATAATGAAACTTAAATGGGAGAGTTGATCTGAGGTTCTTTGATTACATTGATTAGAGTTTTGACTTGAAATTATTGTGACTTTTTAATCAACCAAATGTGTCCTTATAGTCCTAGACGTTCAGATACCAACCTACCTCTCTATTTAATGTGAGCAACCACAATCAGAACCTCCTTTCTCCTGTTTATGGGATTTGTTATTCAATGTGCAACTAACTCTTTGATGATCTAATGTCTGCTTGCATCCTTTCTTTTAATAAAAATTTAATTATAAAAAAAAAAACTTGCCAAAATGAAAATACAATTTTTATAATACGATACTATTTCTAAATGCAAAATGTTTTTTTTGTACCAGAGAAAAGTGCATCCTAAGTTCTATAAAACATGGGGGAAATAAACAGATGTGTCTTATTGTCTGTCTTTTCCCCCTGTAGCTACATCCACATTCTTCGTTTAGCTGTATTAGTGAAAAACTAACAATGTGTTCAGTAAAACCAGCGGCCTCGTTGTGTGAGCACTAATTGGTGCTAGCCTCTTTTAAGAAACCAAGTGCAGACTCCATTAGTGCCAAATAAATATAAATAAATATATATATATATAGATCTGGCTGTTAATCTTCCATCTTCTCGTAGGGCCTTCTGTCACTTTGTTTGTATATGTATGTTTGTATCTCTGTCTATGTATCTTTAGTGCCCTCTCTCTATATCGATCAATCATTCACACCAATATAATCAATTACAAGTGTAGCTAATGCTGCAACCTTGTACTCCCCTACCCTCTCTCCTTCTCCTCTTTAGTATAATGCTTCTTTGCAGCCACAGCGAGAGATCACTAAAAGTCGAAGTCTCGACAGAAAGCTTCAGGAACCTATAGTTTTAACAAAGTGGAGGCACAGCACATATCTACTGGAAGCCAACGATAAGGTGTGTAAAGATTCCTGCTCAGGCATCCATTATTAAATACCATACTGTTGGATTTGTGAATTGATAAGCTGGCCTGTACGCAGTTTTAGTACTTGGAATGATTCAAGGACTATTTCAAAATGTATCCTAATTTTTTTCTGTTCGATGTTACTGTTGTGGAGTTTCATTTTTAGCTCAAACTTAATGCTGCAGTGATTTGTTTGGATGGTTTTTAGTACATTTTCAGGTAATAGTTTTTACAAATTGCGCAGGTCACATATACAATATTTAAAAGGATACTCGAAGTACCAAAACAACTTTATCTTAACACAGTAGTTTTAGTGTATAGGTCATACATCTGCAGTGTCTCCAATCAATTCTCTGCCTTCTCTGTTAGTTGAACTCTAATCAAACAAGGAGGTTCCTTTAGGGTCTAGAAGGCTATTAACAGCCTAGTAGGACAGAAGGAATTCCAAATTAAACAGACTGTGCAATAATGTAAGATTAAACATTTGATCTCTCTTAACATGAAATGTGTAGGGAGACTGCATGTGACCTACACAGGGGAGGTGTGGGTAGAGCTGAACAAAGTAATGAAACTCCTCATTGGCAGAGAATTGTGTAGTGAGTGCAGGGGCATGATCTATACACCAAAACCACTTCATTATGCTAAAGTGGTTTTGGTGACTATAGTGTCCCTTTAATCAGTAAATAATATATATACACATATAGATTTCATCCGTGCTTAGCATCTATTAGCTAACGTGTAATAATCAACGTTCCTGAACGAGAATTGAAGAACACAGATCATCATCCATGTAAATTGCATGGAGACTATTTCCATCGACTCACTGTTAAGGTATGTGCTAATGCCATTAACAGGTACATTTTTATTTTACAGTTGCATATCAAGCAAAAGCGTAATTCCTCTGGGTATTTCATGCATAACCCTGGTTATTTGATTCCACCTTATACAGAAAAAGTTAGTACCCAGTGTGTTGTCCCTTGCTTGCCAAAACGCATCCACGTGTCAACATTTTTTAATTTCAACATACAGATCTGAAATTACTATCTTATCTGCTGCAATGCTATGAAAAAGTAATTTTGTAATAATAGACATTGATCATTAACGGGGAACATACATGGGAAAAATATTTGTTGTAGAATATGTTCAAATATGCTACTTGGCAATATTTTTGGCCAGATCAATTTACTTGTGACTTCCCACAATTGTTGATGTTCACTTATCCCTTATATTTAAAATGTATGTAGTTTGTGTGGTGTAAAACATACAATTAATTGTAGAAATCCACATCTTTGTCCTGCAACAGAACAGAGTTCCTCTATCTTAGGTTCCCGTCAATTAATTGGTATGTGCTCACATCTTTGTATCTGGAAGTCGGCATAGAGAAAACATAAAGAGAAATGAAACTGTTTCTATTTCTCCTCATCATTTGCATTGCATGCCGTGCCTATGCCTGGAATTAACTGGATTGTGATTTGATTTGCTAAATCTCAAGTATATGTTTAACCCCTTAAGGACCAGACTTCTGGAATAAAAGGGAATCATGACATGTCACACATGTCATGTGTCCTTAAGGGGTTAAAATACACTAAACAAAATTATAAACGCACCACTTTTGTTTTTGCCCCCATTTTTCACGAGCGGAACGAAGATCTAAGACTTTTTTTCTATGTACACAGACGGCCTATTTCTCTTAAATATTGTTCACAAAACTGTCTAAATCTGTGTTAGTGAGCACTTCTCCTTTGCCGAAATAATCCATCCACCTCACAGGTGTGGCATATCAAGATGCGGATTAGACAGCATGCTTATTGCACAGGTGTACATAATGTCTGGGTAATATTATTGTCTATTGTTTTTACTATTCATTTGTGTATGGCGCGCATCTTCCCCCAAACACGCATTTTGTTATACACGCAGAAATCAAACCATTTTACAAACTGACAAGGAAGCTAGAACATGTGTAAAATAAGTTCAATTTTGCATGATAGTTCTCCTTTAATGCACTATCTGATCTCAGCTGAACCTTTCAGAATCACACTTCAAAGGGTATGGCTTTGAGCATCTGGTCTTGTCAGTGAGTACAGCTGGTACATTGTACAAGGGCTTTCTTTTATGTTCTGAGAATCCAGTGTGTGTGTGAAGCAGTAAGAGTCAACCGGTTACCACAAAAAAAAATTGACTATCAGTTGGTCAAAAAATGTAGAACGTCAAGTTTAATTAGGAGAAATCGTAAAGCTTTTTACATAGATGAGTGCACCTCAGTGCTGTCTTACAGAAAGGCTTTTTAGAGCCTGTGCATGTATTGCACATACCCCTGGGCTATGGCTGAGGGTTAATGGTTATCCAGCACTAGTGAACAAACTACTCATTATTTGGTCTGTCTGCTTGGTGCAGTGTGTTACACTCTTGTATAGTTGGGGGGTTTTCCCTTAATTTATGGCCTTGCCAAATTTATTTTTTCATATTCGTATTGGTTAACCCATACCCTGACACATTAAAGACAAATTTATCTTTTTAAACTGTATTATTACAAAATTACTTTCATTCAACCGGTTTCCGCTTTTTGAGTGTTTTCAAATTGCAGTACTAATTGTTGGAAATGTTTTGGTAAAATGATAACACTAGCAAATTGGTCTGTTTGAATGACTATTTTCTTGACACTTTTTACATGTTTGTAAATGTTACTTTTGTTTTCCGAAAAACTTTAGAAAAACCAGCAATGGAACAACAATCAACATTTTACTCTTCCTTACAATATTTGTTTTGTGCTACATGGTTTAAAATTTGTGACCGTTTTTAATTAACATGAGTAACCCATTTAATTTTGAAATATGTTTGATTTATGTGTGTTTGTGTATGTATATGTGTTCGTGTGTGTGTGTTTGTATATATATTTCTCTTATACAATGCTAACATACAATGCTTTGCCTTTGTTATTTATCTGTAAATGAGATACAAGCTAAAATTGGAAACACGCTTCTGTGCATGTGCAAAATGTTTACAGTGTTCACAATGTGAGCTCTAGCTCAAGGTATTTGTTACAATGTCAAGAGCACTTATCGTTTTCTTTTTAGACTAGTATCTCATTAAAATATAATTTTTGTGTAATTAATGAGGTTAATTCCTTAACTTTTAGTCCTTATAATTTTTATTTTTCCACTCCAATATTCCTATGAAAGCATCTGCTACTGTATTTATACAATTTACAATCTCCTCTAACTTTACAGGATTCTCCATTGTCCAAACCCATCTTTCCGGACATAGAGACCTCGCCTTCTTCTCCAAAGCACCAGTCAACGGTTAGTAAAGAACTCTGTATTGTCACTGTACATGTTTTTGCCTTTCTCAATGATAAGTAGAAACCTTGATAATGTACAATCGTATATGTAAAACTAAATAATGTATGATAAAATACAATAAGTCTAAGTCTTCTGGATTGGGGTTAATTACCTTTTTAGTCATGGTGAACTCCACAACAGTTGGAAAGCCACAGAGGGGAAAAAATTGATACAGTCATGGGGAAAAGTATAACACCCTCTTTGAATTCTGTCGATTTACATATCCGGACATAACATTAATCATCTGTTACTTAGCCGGTCTTAAAATTCTGTAAATACAACCTCAGATGACATATTACATCGTGTCAAGATTTAACAAAAATAAAGTCATTAAGGCAGGGTTTACATTGCTGGCTAGGAATACCTCTTGTGTCAGTCACTCAGATGGCCACTAGAGGTGCCTACTAGTCCAGTACTGCACAGTGTGCAGCACCTATGTTTAGCATCTCCACGCTCTGAAAAAATTAAAAAATTAGCGTTCAAATTAGTTGTTTTTTTGTTGCATTTTTCATACACAAATATGAACGCTAACTAAAAAAGACTGGACATTCCCAATTTTGAATACCCTGGGTTGTCTACTTAAAATAAATAAATAAATATATATATATATATATATATATATATATATATATATATATATATATATATATATATATATATATATATATATATATATATATATAATGTATGTATGTGTGTGTACATGTGAGGTGTGATTCAGAGATTTATGACAGATAAGTGTTACAGTGTCACTATTGATACATTTTAATAATATATATTTTGAAATCGCAATGCCCTACTTATACTTATAGCCCTATAACTTGCAAAAAAAAAAAACTGTTTTTTTGGCGGTTGTAGATGCGTAACAGATTTTGGAGGTCAAGGTTAGAAAAGGTGTTTTTTTTCCCCATCATATTTTATAATTCTTTTTATAGTACTTTACATGATATGATGAAAATAGTGGTATCTTTAGAAAGACCATTTAATGGCGAGAAAAACGGTATATAATATGTTGTGGTACAGTAAATGAATAAGTGGAAAATTACAGCTTAACACAAACACTGCAGAAATGTAAAGACAGCCCGGGTCCTTAACAGTAAGGAAATTGAAAAGCCTTCTGGCCACTCAGGGGTTAAGTTAAGTGCACTGCTCAGAAATGGGAGCCTATTAAGGTTATTATACGCTTGCAACCTGCCTCTATTGTGCACACTGCTAGTCAAGGATTTCCCTAAACTTTGTTGAAGGTAAGGACCGTGCAGACACGTTTTATTAAAAAGTTTTTTTTAACATCCTTATTTGACCGTGTATAGTTATGGCTGCTCTTTGTTTGGGTGCCAATCCTGAGTATGTGCTTCAGCCTTTTCGCCTCCTTCCAGCAGCCATGTTTCTTACTCCTCAAAGCTATAACCAACTCTGAATATTCGGTCTGATTATTCGGTCTCTGTTCCTGTGGTTTAACTGTACTTCCTTTACTCCGCCAAAATCGTTTTGTCCCCATTATGGTCTCTGAGGGTAGGAGTGACCAATCTATTGTAGGGCCTTGAAGCTACTTCTATGCTTTATACAAACACAGCAGCCCTCCACCACGAATACACTAGCAAAGACAAATAATCAAATAATTAAGAAAGGCCTATAGTTCAAAAGTAACACTACACATGGCTGATTAACAGTTCGTTTGTGTAGTGACAGTCCATGAGACTCTTCCCTGGTGGCTTATCTCTTTAGGGTACTGTAGTCCTATTATATTTATTTTTTTGCTCCTGTCTGGATCCTTTATGCTTTTCTTTCCTGCTGGCTTTCTTCTCCTCTGCCTGGCTAAATGACTAACTGCGGATTTTCCAGTGGGTAGAGCAAGGAGTTGTTGACGTATACAAGGCTTTCTGAGGTTTAGTTGTGGGATGCAATATCCCACAATAAATAAATTATCGTAGTCCATGAAAAAACAGGTAAACGGTAATTCATCAGCCGGCATGCATTTTGTTTTCTCTGTTCATTAATATTTCTCACCCGTGTTTAGCTTTTAATTTAAGCTGAAATTTATTTTTCAGGATCAAGAAAAGTATGGTGTCTTAAATGTGACAAAAATTACAGAGAATGGAAAAAAAATTAGGCAAGTATCACTTGATTGTTTTAATTACTACTAACTTTTATTTTTTTATATTCTTTATTTTTGGTAGTGCAATGGTGAACAAAACCTGTATATACTGTCATATCAGCAAGATGATATAATACAGGATAAATCACATGTAAGTTGCTTAACGTGTCATGAGTAGTGCACTTTTTGTAACATTAACGACAAAGGAAAAAACAAGAATAAGAAGTTAGGTTACCATGTCTAGTTGCTTGTCGAAGGTTAAACTTTTATGCCCTTTTAGCTATCACAACATGAAGATCTAGCGCTTATTAGCAGGATGAAAAAACAGAGCTGTCTGGCTGCACAGTTATAGGATAAGCTCTAGACATGTAAGTGGTCAGTGATCAGATGTTAAGCATGCTAGACTAAGTTGCTCTGAGTGAAAATAAAAGGTGAGTCACAACATCTCATAGCTCTCATGGACATTTTAGCACGGGTACCACTGACTTGGTATCGGAAAGTATTAACTATAGAAGCCAAAGGGATACATGAGCCTTGCTCACAGATTGGCATCACAATTTCAGTCAATGTCGGAATGAAGGTCAGGTTAGGGCATCACTTTATGATACTGAACGGAGCACACCTGGCTTAGTATCTGACTGCACATGCTTTGTGATTAATATAGTAGGTCTGATTCAAGTAAACCTGCTAAGATAGGTAAAAATACAATAAAAAGTAACTGGCTTTATCACGAGTAAACAAAAATACATGAAAGACAGGAGTCCACCACGTGGTAAGCTCTTCGGTGCAGTAGGCGCTCTCTTGAGGGGATAAGTAAATCAAAGTCCCCGATCTCCACACGCTGGCTTGGCCCCCAATTGGCTGCAGGACTTGCTTTCGGTTGCTTGGGACCCGGTTGCTTAGTTGAGCCTCGTTCCCTTGGCATCCGCCGTGCAGGGAGAGAGGTTCTCTGGTAATTCCGCTTTCCTTGAATTTTGGAGAGAGAGATGGGCTGATGTTTGTGAGTTGCTGCATCCGAGGTATGGGAGTGCGTAAACAGAGCGTGCTGTTGCCTACCCTCTATTTTCGCCCAGAATTTGGCAAAGATGCCATCCAGCTTGCTCAGGGTCGTTTGTGAGCAAGGCCTTGGCTTGACCTCCGACTATGAATTCCCCCATTTTAAGAGACATGGCGTCTCTGCATGCCACAGCTCTGAGCTATGGAGAAGCAGTGTGTAGGCCCCTGAAAACCATGACCCCTCCCTACCCCCCGGTTCAAAGTAGCTAAGAGTTACAAGATGTGGCATCTGGAGAGCGGCTCTCCCTCCGACGCCAGCCAGGTTTGCGGGCCGCAAGAAGTTGACGGCAGGTGTTCTGGGTCAGGACAGTGCCAAATCTGGTATCATTCGAGTCCCCAGGGTCCCCCCTGTGCATACAGTTGAATTTTATAGTGATATAGGTGAGTTGGCATACAGAAATAGGCTTAATAAGCAGACTTTGGTCAGGAGCTTGCCTTGCATGTGTCCGCTCTGCCCGCCAGTTAGGCCCCGCCCCCCTACTACTAACTTTTTATACATGAGTGTTTTGTTTTTTTCTTAACTCTTTTATGTTGGTTGTAAATTCTGCCCATCTCATTATTTATGGAATGTGGGTCTTTTTTAAAGTGATATTCTAGATGTGTTATCAACCAAATCTCCCTGCAAATGTTATGTTATTGTCACTGTTCAATTAATTATAGATGCAGAGATGTGGAAAAATAGCTGCAGTTTTTTAAGTTCCTAAGTTTATGGTTTCACTGTCTTATTGAAAATTTACTGTTGTGCATCATTGACATATCTCTGGTAGGACCTAGTGTAAGTGCTCCTTGGATGCAGTAGTTTTGAGAAATCATGATTCCTCATTTCTATCCAATATTCCCAGCCCAGTATGCAAATGAGCACAGACAGTCACTAGACTGCATCCTGCATTTCTTTAACCCTTTAATGTTGTCATCATCCTACATTAAATGGACTTAAAGGGACTCTCCAGTGCGAGGAAAAACTATCCGTTTACCTGGCACTGCAGGTTCTTGCAGTGCCCCTCTCCCTTCCACCCCCTATCCCGTGTTGTTTTAGGGGTTAAAACCCCTTCAATGACTTACCTGAATCCAGAGCCGATGTCCCTCGCCACTGGGTCAGGCTCCGCCCACGCTCCTCCACCGCCATCAGCCAGCGGAGGAGACCTAATGCGCATGCGTGGCAATGACCACCCGTGCACATTAGACCTCACCATAGGAAAGCATTATTCATTGCTTTCCTATGGTGATTCCGGCGACGCTGGAGGTCCTCATGCATAGCATGAGGACGTCCAGCGTCTTTTAAAACACTTTTCGTGTTTAAAGAACCCGGAAGTCCCTCTAGTGGCTGTCTGATAGCAAACCAATCTGGCAAATTTCAATGTGTAAAAAACAGAAAAAGGGAAAACCTTATATTTGACCTTGTAACTTTCCAAAACACAATAAAAACCGGTACATCGTGGATACTGTTGTACTTGTAAGACATTGCTGAACACAAATATGTGTATTTTTTTAGATTTTATTCATTTTAAATTGTTTCATATATAAATATTCGATGAAAACTAAAAGCCCTATTTCTCCTGAACAAAATGCTATATAATAAGCGTGGGTGCACTTAATATGAAAGAGGTAAATTATGGGCGAACACACACATACCTCGAATTCAGTATCTAGCCAAATACTAAAAAAGTTGTGGTGAGACCAAACATGATAAGACCCAATGGTTCTGCAAACTCAAATCTCGCTGTTGTGAATCATGTACATATTTCGGATACTTTGGGAACATTCTGCCTCGGGCACAGTAATTCAGAGAAATCGTGTTTCCACAGCTCTCCCCCTACATGTGTGAGATCTTGTATTGTATGAACCTGCTCGTGTATACGTGTCTTAACTTCTATGTGACATGTGATGCAGCTGCACATATCTGTAAGCTTATTGTAGGATCATTTCACTCTTGTTTTTTCATGAGATAAGCAGATTGTTCAATGATGTAATCCTTAAAACCCTGCTAGGCAATTTGGATATGCACAATATTGTCTTTAAAAATAGTGTCCAGGGTTGGCTGAGAAACCTCCTCTGTTTGCTGGGGCTTTGTAGAAAATGCACATTAACAGCAAACAGGGAATGTAGAGGTGTATCCAGCCTAGAATGTCCCTTTAACTAGTGTGTGACAGGCCTTGTGTTATTTTGTCGTTTAAAAGGAATACGATTTCTTTTTAACATGTTTACTTATCCCTCTATTTAACAAATATGTACTTGTGAGGCATGAAAAAGTAAATTTAAATGTAGAAATCCACACCTCCACAACTGGGCGCCTCCATGTTATCTCGAGCACTTGGCAGTCAGCACTTCAAGAAACATACAGAGACCAGGAGAAATTAAAACATGTTGTTTTTTTTGTTTGTTTTGTTTTTTGTCTCCTCTTCATTTGCAATGTTTGCTGTGGCTTTGCCTGTATCTGAAATTGATTTATTATGTCACAAATAATGATTAACACACTTTAACATTATCCTATTGAATTATTGCTATTTCATCGATTTGATTAACAAATACATTTTTTAATAATCTTTTCCGTTTATTACTATTTCAATATTGTAAATTTTCTTTTTATAGGAAAAACTGGACTTCTTCATGGGCTGTATTGCAAGGCTCATCCTTATTGTTACAAGGGACTGGAGCTAGCTGGGTAAGATTATTAGTATATCGGTCTACATCCGATCCAATTCACTGATCACTCTCCTGATATATGTTAAGATAGAGATATATAATCTAGTTTTAAAGGTATAGAAGTAGTTAGCATTATGCGTGTTCCTTTTTGTCTGGTATATTCTGTTTTATTTCTTCTCTAAACACATCTAATAAAAGGGCATGTTTAGCTTCTTTTATTATTTTTGATGACTTTTCTACAGAGATTTAAACATCTCTCTGTTTAGTGTTCCAGACGATTTGTTCATGTGGTGATAGTTTTTGGACAGTTGATCCTAGCTAGCTTTACTCTAGTATTCTGATAAATGGCTGTGTACATTAAACACAGGGGAATTTTGCAGTGTGATTTGACAGCAGTGTAGCCAATATCATCTTGGGCAAAGTGTGATCACAGTGATATGATTCTAGCCCATTAAGGGAACTTACTACATTATATTTACCTACTGTGTGGGAACATGTTTTCCATTCGGTTCCCTCAATAATGAAGCACATTTTAAAGGTGTTTCATTTGCACAATTCTACTACTTTTGAACAAAATTTTAAATTCACTGGGGTTCTTTCATGAGTCTATATTGGCACATGTAAAGGTACGAGTTAAAGAATGGATGAAAAAAATCACAACAGGGTTATACTTTCAAGAACCTGTGATGACAGGTTTGTTATTTATGAGAACATGTTGTATAAGTTCTGTATATTTTGACCACTTTACTATCGTAGAGATTTTAAATATTCATTTAAATGCTGAAATATGAAAATGTAATCTGTCCAAAATATAGCTTCTCCATTAATTTTTTGCTTCAGTGTTTTCTAGAAAATATAAAATGTTCATTATATAGGGGTTTAAATACAATCTGGAAGTATTTGTCATACATTATTAGGCCCCATGTTTTGTAATTGTTATGATTCTTAAAACTCCCTTTTTAATTAATTTAATTTGTTAAGAAAAAAAACACAAAACCTTATGATTTGTGCAGATACTGTTCTCAGATTTGTAGCAGTGCTTCCTGATTTTGCTTATAACCTGACCTACTCATAGTTTTTAATTATCTTGAGAACACTGGGGGGGAAATGGACAATTTCCCTACATATTTTTTAAGATGGTTTTTCCATTGGAATATGTGCACGGTCTTCTCTAGATTCGTGTTAAAGTGAGATTCGAAAATATGTAATTGCTTATAGATGTATGGAAGACATCCGAGATTCTGTGGATTCTAGTTACAAAGGATTTTATTATTTTTGGAGTGGGAAAGTCATGAGAATTTCCAGACACAAATGAGTGTTCTCTCTAGGAAGGCTTCAGTTTTAGAGCTTAGATTCTATTAATTGTTTTTTTTTTTTTTGTTTTTTTTTTATATATAGCACTTAAATCATTATGGTTATCACCTTCTACTCTGAATTATTGTAATAATTATAGCGCTACGGAATCTGTTGGCGCTATATAAATGGCAATAATAATAATAGGTTGAAATGCACCACTTTTCCGTCTGGTAACTTGAATGAATATATGATATAGAAGGAAATAGTGTTTTATAGAAAAAAAAAATGCAACCTGCAGTTGTTTTGCAATGGATTTGTCGGTGACTCTGAGAGCTTTAGAGAGGTTCTGTCACATTTTTCAATAACAAAACCTGTCTCCTAATTTTTGTTCTTTTTAGTGTTCTGTTTTTTACTTTCTCGTGCTGGACCTTTTTCATTAAGACTTAAATTTACTTGGGCAGCAGTTTCTTTAACTGTTAACGGAACACGATAGGGTCAGGAATAAACACTATTTAGGTGGCCAGCCTCTTTGACCCCTTAAATAAGTTAAAAACTCACATTTATTACAGTGCCGCTCTGATCTGCCTCTTTGGCTGAGATCATCAGAATTGATTATCTCAGCCAATCAAATGCTTTCCCAGAGTAGCCGAACTGAAAGCATAGCTGCCTTGGAGAATGTTCCTACTTTGGCTATTTTACCTTAAGTTTGAAATTCACTTTGAATTCTCACTTTAGTGAATAATCATGTATGTGAAACATGGCTGTTGCTTACCCCTAAATAGTAGAAATCCTGAAAGTGTAGTGGTAGGTAGCCGTGGTGTTAGCTCTGCATGTATGGTAGCTGAGCTGACGTGCAATCATTCCCACATTAATATTGCACAGAGCCCAGCTTTTTATGGTGATTTCCCTGCACCATTTCCAGAATCTTTCTTTGCGATCCCTATAAGCAGGATTGTATGCTATGAAGGTGCACATTCAAAAAAGAAAAGAGAACATAATTGTAAATCTGTCACCTCTTCATTAGCTCACGATTTCCAAGCAAAGTGAGTAAGTCAAAATAGATTTTAAAAAGTGTTTTCTTACAATGCAAGAGGTTTTTATGTGACCGGTTTACAGTCACTAGTGCTGGTCTGCTTTTTAGTGGTGTTTGTCTTGCCCTACCTGTAAACCTTGCATTGTTTATATGTTTTTTTTCCCCTTTCCTCAACAAGTCGCTCTGCTCACGTTGCTCAATTCCTGTGCTGCTGTTCTCGCTGCTGTCTGCCTGGAAAAATTCTGTCCGCCGTACTGCTGTCACCTGTGTAAACTCTGGCTCTGTATCTTCCATCAGTGTATGTGACGGCGTCCGTACTGCATGTCTAGAACCTACACTCTATTAAACTTCGCTTATACCTTAATGGCTTGTTTGATTAGACCTCACTAAAAATACTAATTTAAAGCTGCTCTTCAACATTCACTAGATGCAGTGGGTAATACCCAGAGAAAATATTGGATTATGTCCGTATTTACCCAATCCATATTTTATTCAGTGATAGTCGAATAAGCTTTTTTGCTGCCATGCCAGGAAAATCATTTAACCGTTTGTTGTTTTTGCTTTTAAACATTTGAAATATTATTGTCCATCGTTATAATCCAGTGATGGAGACGCTATGACAGTATTGTAATTTAAAAAAAAAAACAAACACATTACTGCAATGATCTGTGTTATCTTGCAGAATGTTTCAGAATAAATTCATAGTTCTGCTTATTTTGTGTTCACCCATGCTTTGCCTTCGAGTAGCAGCAACATTTAAGTGACAATTTAACACCTGCTGCAGCCTTGAATAGGCGCTTATCAATGGTCACTACTGGGCTGTAAAAGAAACAGCATGTCAAATTCATTTTAAATGGTTACCACACTCATTGGGATAGTTTATATAAAATGTGCAACTTTATAGCCATGGCATTAAATGGTGGCAAATGTTATGCAAACCTCTAATTTGTTTTATTTATGAAATATTGAAATTCTAACCTCCCAATAATGCCTCATTGCTTAGGGGTGACATAGGACTCATTATTCTAAGCATGATAGCCATCAAGTGTAAGATCTGGGATAGGTTGAGTGAAAAGGCTGATCTGCATAAGCCTTTATTTTATTCTATATTGTTTTTTAAACCTGCTACCCACCCACTGTTTTAACACATTATGTACTCAATATAAATCGGTTAGAATAGATTGTATTTGTGGCTGCTGATGAAATGCTGTCACTTTGATAAATAAAGGAGATCAGTTAGGACAGAGACGAGGTTGTGAGATGGAATGTCCGCTCAAATTCCAGAGGTCCCTGCAGCCATGGATCATTGAGAGTTTCTTGCAAACTGTGCAACATACAAATTATTAGAGAAAGAACTCCCATTCTAAGCTGTGCCCAGAAGACAACTTAGAAGCAAGCACGTTTTCTAGTGAGCTAGGTGGGTGCCAAAGGGATAGCCCCTTATTGACTTTATGGAGTCCTATAAATTATATGCGTAGTTCATATGCTACAAGAGACCGTACCAATAAAATTGTATTCGACAATAGACCGTTAGTTTATAATGTTTTTACCCCACAACTTGGCATTCACATTATTTCTCCAATACTCCAGACCTGAAATCACATTATCAAACCACTAAACAAGACCTCACTTTAAATATTTAGCCTGCTCTGTAGGTCATTTCCCAGATGAGGAAACATTTGACTAGTCCAAATAATTAAATTTGAAGTTATGCTAATAGGATAGACAGACATCATTTGGAGCAGTTTAAAGGACCAATAATGTTACAAATGAAATTATTATTTTTTTAATTTTGGATTGTTGCTTTTTTGCTTTTAGATTAAGGGCCTGTTTAAAAAAAACAAAACCAATAAAAAACAACAAACTTTAAATTAACTTGTTTAAACAGTACTTGGTCAGTCAGTCTCCCCTCCGCAGCCCCTCCTCCCTTATCATGACTGATCCAACCCTACAGCGTGTGAATGGCAATAGTAAAGTGCTGAATCTAATGCTTCTCTATGAGAAGCATTGGCGTGTTTTCTGCTTTATCATGCTGTACGTGCCTCTAGTGTGTGTCTTTAAGATAATTGTGAAGAGTAAGGGGAGCTGTCTAGAGTAGCATCCCTTGTAAAATTTCAGTTTTACAATGGATTCTGGGCTTGTTTAACCCCTTAAGGACCAAACTTCTGGAATAAAAGGGAATCATGACATGTCACACATGTCATGTGTCCTTAAAGGGTTAAACTCTAAAATACATTTCTTGGTAGAGCCGATCAGTGTCAGAGGCGAAGTCTATTATGTTGTAATTTTTCTACAGGACCAGAATACAATTTGCTGATATATTCTATATGTACATTAAACTGCTGAGCTATGTATTCACACAGACCTTTTTGTTTCCATAAAAAAAAATGCCTGCAGTAAGAATATTTTGGCATTAACACTTAATTAACATAATAACATCATGGAGTGAATCTCTCTAATTGCATTAACAAATATGTTGTACCTGCATGCTTATATCGGTTTGCTTCTCTCTATAGTCCTTGAAATTCTGTCATAAGGCATGAAAACACTGCAAGATGTATAAAGAAAAAGCCTTAACCTCATTAGAATCTCAATGGGGGGGAAAGAATGGCATTTTGCTTCGTTTATTGCCCTTATCAAAATATCTTTATTCTTATTCTGACAAGTCTTTGACATTCTTCTACGAAGGTCATAAAATATTAACCACAATATTTCTTTAGCTCTAGGGGAAGATGATTAAACCAGATTATTCTGTCTCGTAAATAGAGACTTACAGTTCTTTTGGGCATTCGTGATGCTTGTTGCTGCCATCATTAATTTCCAAGAGGATCTAATTCACTCTTGAAGTTGGTGGTGTGTCACTCCATGTAGAAGCCTGTTGCCATGGTAGTGTACACTTATATCAAGCTATATATTGTATTGCTTCCTGCTGGATTGTAAACTTGCAAGAACAGGACCCCCTCAGTCATTTCGTGCCAGTGTGCATCTACACATTTTGCATTTCAAGTAATGTTTTCTATACCAACGTGGTAGTAATCCTGTTCTATTGCACGGTGCTCCAGGACGAGTTTGCTTTTATAAAAATTAAATTGCAATGCCATCACATTCAACAGTGGCATTTATGTAGCAGCATTGTATCAACGTGCAGTGTTGTGTTTAGGACTTTATGAGCCTGGAGCTGAGCATTTGACAGGCCTACATTTTAGAGAAAAGTTGAATTTTATTTTAGTCGTCATGGTTGCTGTTATTGATTACATATGTCAAATATTGTCAATGTAACCATGTGCCACATGGGCTTTTAATTCTCCCTTCTGTGCGATTTAGAAAATTGTGCTCACCGCTTTAAAATAAGACATGTAACAGGAAATACAATTACAATACATAACAAGTGGAACATGTGCAAAATAGGAGAAATAAAGCTGAACATTTAAATTGTGGCTGCTTTGCGTCTACTTAAAAATCATTGCCGTTCAGCTTCCACTTCAATAGCCCCTATGTTAATCTGGCCCTCTCATCTTGAGCTTATCTGATGAACCGCAATCTTCTGGAAATTAAGGCCTCAATTTAATATTACTGGATAAACTTTTCAAACCATTTCATGTTTTTGGATAAACTTTTAAAGTTCTATATTAACAGTGAAAGGTTAACAGTGGCTATTAAATTTTTCTCTTTTTATTTTGAGCCAAGGAAATCTGGTACCTGCCTTGTATATTATTGTAGACTTGTTTGATTAACACTATAGATGTTAAACAAGATTTATTTTTGTTGTTTTCTGCCTTGTTAAGTCAAAATAATTGAGTGAATTTGTACTTAATTTAGTGAAACATTGTAGGGTTATTCTGCAGAATACACTATATTAAAGATAAATGTTACTCTTTGTATCTAGAAGTTTGGTGGTAACCAGTCCAAACCAGAGTTTACTGTTGATCTAAAAGGAGCAACTGTCGAGTGGGCCTCAAAGGACAAGTCCAGTAAGAAGAATGTTTTGGAGGTAAATGCTGTCAGTTCTATTCTAATCTGAGAGATTTAAAACTTTTGCCATGCATTTTTTTCTTTTTACTTTTCCTTCACTTGGCCATTGTCATTCTTTTATGTTTTATCAAAGTTAGTGTACTTTAAAAATTAATTCAATGCCTAATTGCTGGGATATAATACATACAACGTGGCATCCTAAACTGTGATTTGGTAAATGAATACTAGTGTAAGTATCCACCTAACTATTGCTTGGGTTTTCTTTAAGTCAAAACAAATCTGAATTTTATTTGACTACTGTAAATGACCATAACTCTTCTTGGTTTATTTAGTAAAACTTGTTTTCTATGTATATAGAATAAATTAACACATGTATGTTTATCTTTCGTTTAACAGCTAAAAACTCACACAGGGACAGAACTATTGATTCAGTCTGATAATGATGGTTGGATCAGAGAATGGTACACAGCCCTTTGTAACACTACCGGCAATCCTGTAAGTAATTATTTGTTTTCTAGATTGGTGGATACAGTGGGGAACTTCAGGGCAAGTGATAACTGTGGTGCCACCCAAAATCTGTCCCCAAATCCCTAAATCAAAGTTCTTAAAATAAATCCCCTGGGCCACAATTTGTTAACACGGCTCTACAGACAAGGGAAAGGGGCATTTCATTGTTTTGTCAAACAGGAATCAGAGAGTCCGTTTCTTAGGAGAAGCTACACGTCTGCATGTGTGTAGGTGTTTGTACATTTGCACATCTGTATTTGTTTGAATGTATGTGTCAAAGCTTAAAAAAAGAACCAAAAAAAAACAAACAAGCAACATTTATTTTGCATATGTTGTGCTATTGTAATGGAATAGATGGAAATAAGGAGCAAAATGTTATGTTTATTTCCGCAATAGGAGGCAAATGTCTCTGAATAGGAGTTCATACTTTAGAAACATGATCTGCATATGGATTCTAGACGTCTGGCAGTCTCCTATTCACACCAGTAGTGACTCTGTTGCTGCTATATAAATGATAATAATAATAATAGCCTTTCTGTCTTAGTTTATTTCTAGGAAGATGCAGCAAATATCTTAGTATTTTCTTTTTTACAGATATAATAAATACACTGTAGTTTTATCTAATTGAGGCTTGTCTGCAGCCTTGATACGATTACTTCAGAGGACACACATTTAAAATTAATATGCACATTTGTAGACCAGTCCTGATAAATTGGGGCCATGCTTGTCAGAGCACTAGGATGATGTACCTGTTTTAAATTAGACACCCTGCTATTTATGTTGGCAGTAAACCTCGTCAGATCTCTTAAAAAACCTGGCAGAATTACTTTCTTGTTTAACAATACCTCTCACTCCTCTGTTTCCAGATACGGGAGTCTGACGAAGCATTTGAGGAGAATGTGCCTGATTCCCCGGTAGAAAAACATGGAAAAGAAAAGCACGATAAGGAGAAGGAGCACGACAGAGATTCAAAGAAAAATCGATGTAAGTCATTTTAACACACGCTTCTATAACTGCTGAGCAGTAAGTGCATTATTCTAAAATATTGCCAATGGAATGTTGAGTCCAATAACACCACACTGTCAAAATCAATAACCTTATCTTTTAAGTGTATAACAAAATTGATGCACCTTAAAGATGGTTTGCTTAATCACATGAAAAAAATCTGAATAAATCCTTTAAAGGTGTAAAACAGGAAGTCAGGTAGAAACCTAAAGTTTAGTCCTGGTTACATATTACCTTGGATATGCAAATAAATTGTATTTTTATTTTTTTATTTTGTTTTATAGTTAATTTTTTATTGTTTGGAAGGCACTCCATGCACCATACCCAGTACAACTTGCTACAGAAGTTATGGTGAAAGGATTCTAGAGATGCAGTCCTTTTTTGTTTTGTCAGAGTTCAGGCGGTTTAACAAAAAACAAAACTGCAGATTCCCAGAAGCTTCCCCCAGGTTTCTCTTTTCTCATTATTGTTCAATATTACCTAGATAAGCAAGAGGAATTAGGCCATGCCCAGCCAAATCCACACGTTAATCATGAATCACTTACCAGAAATAGAAAGGTGAAACATCCTCGAGTGATAACCCAAGTAGACAGGTGGGCTCTGGGTGTTAGACAATTGGAGGAACCCAACAAACTGCAGTGCTAGGAATGTCTTTTAGAAAGCTTTATTGCAAAGTTTGCTGGACCCTTCATGTTACACTTTTCTGTGTTTACAGCAATAAAACCTGGAAGCAGCATTGATAATTCCGAGCAGAAGAAGACTAAAACAAAACTAAAGAAATTTCTCACTCGACGCCCAACAATGCAAGCTGTTCGCGAGAAAGGTTACATTAAAGGTAAGTTCCTTTTTATCAGATCCAAATGTAAGCTGTATCTGTGATGTTTGTTTTTCGGGGGGCTAGAATATGAGTGCTTACTTAGTGTTGCAGGCATATTAACATTATTCTATCGCTCACACAAATATTTAATATTATATTTTTATCTAGAATAATATGCTGCTATAATGCAGTTTAGTATTACTGTGGAATTAACCTTCATGTAATGTGGAAATAAAAAGTATTTTCCAAAACCTAGGCTTTTCCTACATCTTATTATGTTGCAATAAGTTGTATCTTTTTTATTTTTTTCTTGTCTTTTATGTTGTGTTTTATTTTTTTTTTATCACACATTAATTTGGCACATGCACACAAACTCTCTTAACCATAGGGAAGGTCTTGGACAGCAAAATCAATGAATGATTGATTTTTAGTATAGTAAAGGGATATATCCGGTACTGTATTTGTTTTCGAAATGTAACGGTAAAAGATTTTTCGTTTTTCTTTTTTGTGTGAAAGTAAACTAGGTAGACAGATTTACCTTTACTCTCCCTCCACCGTACCGATATTTCATTATGTGAATGTACAGTGTTATCTCATAGCATTGAATACTATTCGCACATTACTATTGTAATGTAATGCTGTACTGTGCTTTTTCAAGTAAGTCCTATTTATTCCTGTGCGTGAAGCACTGTACATGTGTGTGATGGGATTCATTCTATACTTCTTGTATTGCTTTCAGTAAGAGACCAGGTACTGGATGAAGTATCAATTTACAGCATGGTTTTACGCAGCCTCTGGTGCAAATGGATCAATAACTTGCAAGACCTGGTTTCTCAACCTGTGCTGTGCGTACCCAGGGGGTAGACCAGAAGCAGATAGAGCTACAGCTTAAAATAGTCACTGACTGGCCCTGCCATCACTCACCCTGCACGCAGAGGTGGGTGTCTAATTAGGGAAGTTAGGCAGTTTCCAATGATTTCCGAACGCTATTTTGGATAGCATCCTCACCTCTGGGGTGACAGGTGTGTGCATTGCTCCATTGAAGGCTCTCCCTGGTAGTCTCTAGCACGATAAGTCCTGTTCTGTGGCCACCTCACACTGACCTTGGCTGTAAAGAGCTCAGATTTCTGCCTGCCAGGCAATATTTGCATAGACAGGACAAACAGAGTTTCAGGTTGTCACTGGTGCTTGGCAACATATCCTTTTGTTGAATTTTAACCCAAATGGGGATAGGTTGGGCAGTGGTGACACAATGCGGGTCTTATGCCGTTACACTTCTGTGTGTGTGTAATATTCTAATTTTCTGACTTTTATACTTCAGATTAATAGTTCACACACTCCTCCATACATGCACAATATTCACATTGTCATGTTTATTTAAAAACATATTCTTTACTACCTTTAATCAGGCTTGTTCTCCAATATGGGATTAACCAAAATATCCCATACACATTTCATTTTGAGTTTAGAAATGACTTTCTTAAGGCAAGAGTACTTAATGCAGTAATACGATCTGTATCTAAATTGTAATAATTGTAGGCGTTGAATTACAGATAAGGGAACTGTTGAGGATTGAAGTGGGATGGCCTAGGCATTCAATGGTGCAAATATCAGTTAATATTACAAGTAAACGGTTTGGTTTGTAAGACATCTTTTCCAAACATGAGTACGATTCAAGTTTGTTTGCCCAGCAGAAACTCTTGCCAACCTTGTGATTCCTGAAAACAAATACCCAAAATTCAATGCAACACTCACATTTCTTTCCCAAGAGGCATGCATTTAAAATTGGAATCTGTAATTATATTTTCAGAATAATTAATAGAATTTTGTGTGCACCCCTTGTGAAGTGCCTGTTACCTGTAACTTTCTGCAGATTGTTAATGAGTTTTCCTTGTGTTGTAGATCCTGTATTTGGCTCCAGCCTTGCCAGTCTTTGTCAGAGAGAAAACACTACAGTGCCAAATTTTGTCAAGCTGTGCATCGATCACGTTGAGGAACATGGTATGTGAAGTATTTGTAATGCTTGACTGATTTTCTTTCTCAGTGTAACCGGTTTTTGGAATAGCTTTAATTCCATCTGGTTTTATGCTTCTCCTCGGACTGTTTTTTCCAGTAAGTGCCAGTAGAACAGATCTGAGTTGGCTTTGTAAACACCTGCCCTGACTTTCTATGCTGCAGTCTAACTTAGTAGATTTTAAAATGGTCTTCAGCACCCTCCTACAAGCCTGTTTTGGGGAATCTATCAACCACTAATGAGGAGTCCTACAAATGTACGTGAAATTGTTTTGTTCTGGATTCATGGTCCTAAGGAATTAAACTGACATTTCATAAACTTACTCAGATTGGAGTACTCCATAAATAGCAGTGAAGGGTAAAACATAAATAAATCTCTAAATGCACATTTATATGGAAACAAAAACTAACATGAATGGAACAAAACCTAATGTGCTGTGCAAAATCCTAAGGACAATTCCATTACATTCATCAACTTTTCTGACAGCAGTTTAGTTATTTTTCTTTCAGGGCTATACTATACCTAAGAAAAGAAAAGGTTACCTGCGCTCTCTCCTTAATCCCTATGTATATTTAGACAAATGAAGGTCATTTAGTTGCTCCAATGGCCATTGGAGGGAATGCCCGCCTGCCAACGTCAAGGCAGACCCCCCCTAAGCGGGTCCTAACACTGACCCTTCATCCTGCTTCCTTGAGCTTCTGGCAAAGATACCTCTAATGAGACAGAGAGGGGTATTTTTTATATACACCCCTATATACTTATTAACCCTTAATAGGGAACACATGGGATGGGCGGCATCATTGTAACCAGGCTGTGTGATACAAAGTAAATACAAATACAAAAAGATAAGTCCTGCGCTCACTCCCATTGCTACTGGGCCGGCAGCAATGACTACAGTACACATCAGCCCCAATATATAGTAAACAAGGCTGTGTGATACAAAGTAGGTATACTATACCTAACCTGTTCTCCTTATCTGAAAGTCTCTTGCCAAAGAGGACTAAAATACAAAAAATGATAGCTTTTGCACAATTAAAGATTGTGTTTTGCCAATTAAAACAGATTTTTATTTTTTTTTAAAATGAAGCTTTATTGTTCAATTTACTGGAACCTACCATATAAAAGTGAAAACAATTTGTGGGAGGGTTATAATTGTCGATATAAAAAAAAAAGTAAATGGAATGTTGGAAATCATGTTCTTGATTGGGAATGCGAGCAGAGTTTAGTGTGATTTTTGGTGTTTTATATGTAGAGAGAGACCATAACTCCTCCCCTCACCCGTTCCCTTATCTGATATCCTATGCCTGTTTCAGAAGCCTGCCCACAGTTGCGGTAGTAGGTGCCCTCTGGGATAAATTCCTGAACTTGTTTGACAGGAGTAACGCATTGCTAGCTAGCTCACATTCCGGAAGCATGTGCACTAGACTTTCACCTTGGCTGACTGGGCTCTTCAAGAAACCCAGTGATGGAAAGGAAAAACGTTAGCAGCCCCCATTAAAGACGTTAAAATATGTATAGTCTGTGCCAGCTGAGATTTACAGCTGCATTATTATATTGAACTATATTGACCTATGAAAAGAAGTCATTAATAATATATATTTAGTTATTAAATATTTTACCAGGAAAGATACATTGAGATTTCTCTCATTTTCAACAATAGGATACAATATTACAAAAATACAATATACAAACTATATATACATACACATACATAAATGTAATACATAAACGGTGATAAATATATTCAACCATGACAGGTGCATTCTGTGCGGGGGTATATTGCCATAGATCTCTTAAAAGATTTTAGATTGAATGAAGATTTGACTGTGTCCCTGAGGTTATTCCATAATTGCAGTGCTCTGTAAGAAAAGGAGGATCGAGTCACTTTATTTTTGTATTGCGGTATGCTAAGTATCATGCTAGTACTGGATTGAAGGTTTATACCAGTATTTCAGTATGCAATCATTTATTTAATATATATATATTTACGTGTAACCTCTAATATATAAATAGTGTAGATTGGATTAGGCGTATTAGTCCAGGAGACAATGCCAAAATACCAGAGTATTATATATATTTATATATTAAAGAAACCAAGAGGGCTGCACTCACCAAAACATGCTACTTTATAGGATGCTGCTGGTGCCAAAATACAGAATCCAGCGCACTCGCTTATTCACTAAACATTGATTTCAAATCTTAGAAATTGTAATAATTTTATTTAAAAACACCTCACCTAGGCAAAAAAATAATGGGGGTTTAGTTACATTATATGATCATAAATTGCATAAACCAGCCACACAGTCAGTGTACTCCATTCTTGGCAGGTCCTACTCTCGCAACCTAATGCTTGTCCTTATGAGATTAATCCACTTACTTGGGAAATATCCTTACTGGGACTCTCTGCAAGTCCAGGCTAAATAGGGTCCTGAAATGAGGCACCTGTGACAGGGAGGGGTGCAAAACCAAGGAGTAGGCCTGGACTCCCAAATATATAAATAAAACCAAGAGGGCTGCACTCACCTGAACATGCTTACATTGTAGGGTGCTGCTGGGGCCGAAATATACAAAATACCGAATCCAGCACCCTCCCTGTCAAAGGTGCCTCATTCCAGGACCCTATTTAGCCTTGACTTGCAAAGAGTCCCAGCAAGGGAGTATTTCCCAAGTAAGTGGATTAATTTCATAAAGGCAAGCATTAGGCTGCTAGAGTACAATAATGGGGTACATTGACGTTGTGGCAGGCTTATGCAATATATGATCATATAATGTAACTAAACCCCCATTATTTTTTTGCCTAGGTGAGGTATTTTTAAATCAAACTATTACAATCTCTAAGATTTGAAATACTTGTTCAGTGAATAAGCGAGTGCGCTGTATTTTATATATTAATCTATCTTCTTTTATTCTTTTTTTTGTTTTATTATAAGGTCTCAAGCAACTGCAAATGAATTGTTAGTCTGTCACTGCGATCACTGTTACAATGTTTCATCCGATGAATTCTATTGAAAAATAAAATGATAGATTTTTTTTTTTTTTTTTTTTAAAGTAAAACATTAAAAAAAAAATATTTTTTACAATTTTTACCCTCTTAGTGTTGGTCACAGTATCAGCTGTTTATACTGCGATCAGTCATTTTGTTTACATTTTTGGCTTGGGTGTAGGGTTTTCTGTGGATGGAAGTGGGAATTGTGTTATCGACTTTTACAAATGGTATGCCATGATGGTGTTCATTTTCTTTCCTGGGCTGCCCTATGGTCTCAAATGAAACATAGGCCTAGCAAAGCAATCTGGCAAATTTCAATATGTATAAACTGAAAAGGGGAGAGCCCTATATTTGACCCTGTAACTTTCCAAAACACCATAAAACCTGTACATTTGCGGACATCGGTTTACTCATGGAACATCACAGCATGTATATGTTTTATTGCAGTGAAAATATTATGACATTCTCATTCATTTCCATTAGTTAAAATGCCATACAGACTTTGGAAATTAAAATGTCTTAATTTCTCACACTTTTTTAGATTTTCTTCATAATGAATTGTTTCATATATAACTTGTTGATGTGAAATTTAAACCATGTTTCTCCTGAACAGAGTGATGTATAATAAGTGTTGGGTGCACTTAATATGAACAAGGTGAGTTTTGGTTGAATTCACATATAGCTCAAATTATAGCTTTTGTTTTGGTTCAGAACTTGTACAATTGCTTCCGTCCTTAAGTTAATTGTATGCCTCAATATTTTTGTCTGTTTTTAGGACTGGATATTGATGGCTTGTACAGAGTAAGCGGAAACCTTGCTGTGATACAAAAGCTGAGATTTGCTGTTACTCACGGTAAGATTCTTTCTCGGTTCTTCTTTAGAAGACCTATTTACCTGCTTTTTCCATAACATTATGTGAGACCAGATTTCCTTCATCAATGCTGTTTTAACATGTTTCTCCCAGCAAGAGTTAAGTGATTCTATGACTATATATAATGGTTACAAAATTACCTTAAAGAAAGAAATTAAAATCATTTGTCTGTACATATGTGCATTTTTTGTTTTATTTTTTATTACAGATGAGAAATTAGACTTGAATGACAGCAAATGGGAAGACATACATGTGATTACCGGTGCTTTAAAGATGTTCTTCAGAGAACTGCCTGAGCCACTCTTTACCTTTAACCATTTTAACGACTTTGTGAATGCAATCAGTAAGTAAAATATTGCTTTTCATAAATCCATCACATTATAAAAAACCTCTTCCCCATGTAATCTTTGTAGAATTCTTCGTTAGTGGTACATAGTGTGACGGTAATAGCACATTATGTGACTATTTCTGCCCAGTAAATCTTGCTGGCAGTAATTAAATATTACCACTAGGTGTCACTGTATGACAGACACTCAAATATATTCAGATCCACGTATATTTGTAAGGCATAATTCATGGCAAACAATCTTCTTTTCAGAGCAAGAACCCAAGCACCGTGTTCAAGCAGTCAAAGATTTAATTAAACAGTTGCCAAAGCCAAACCACGACACAATGCAGGCTCTTTTCAGACATCTCAAGCAGTAAGTGTAATGCATTTAAAGCACAAATAGATTTGTCATTGCATTTCTTTTTAGTTCCTGTAAGTGGTTTTGCAGCTAAGCTGGTGGGTTTGTTTTGTTATAAAGCAGTGGGCTGAACAGAGCCAAACTTTTATTGAAGCCCTGAAACAATACATTCAAAATTTTGGTTGTTTAGCACATCTAGTCGTGTGTGTGTGTGTGTCTGTGTCTGTGTGTCTAGATAAAAGACAACTTAACCAAGCTTCTCCTTTTAATTACCATCTAGTCTCCTCCTGCTCAGTTATTCATCAAGCTTCCTGAATGGATTATATACATACATTACTCAACTTGTTTAAAGTGGCACTGTCACCCTCCCCTCTTAAATAATGAGTATTTTATAAAGATAAAATCTTTATGAAATACTCATATTGAGTGTGTTGAAATTCCAACCCAGTCAAAAGTTATACTGTGGGGGGGAGGAAATAATGCAAAGTCCCAAGACTGTGACAGTGCTGCTTTAATTGAAGATATCTGATTGACCCTTTTACATAAACACTCCACTGTAAAAATAAATATAATTTTTTTTTAAATCCACGTTTAGTAGATATACACTGATAAAATACATATCTAAATACAAATATTTTTATAATTGGGGTATATCTAAAAACTGCTTGTAAAAGTAGCAGATCTTTTGTCTGCCGTCTTTGCAAGCCTTCCCCTACTAACCCCGCCCAGACTTTCTGTGGCTGTCCAATCACAGACTTCCCAATGCTGCTCAATGAGCATGGCAGGTGCTCTGGGCAATGACTGGTGATCGAGTTTAACTCCACTGAGCTATACAACCAGGAAGTAGCAGATCAGGTTGTCTGACAATCAGGAAGGTGTGTAAGGTTCATTTAGAAAAGTACCAATTTTGATTGAAATGTGCACTTTTTGTCAAATACAAAAAGAGGAGACAGTTTGACTAGAATACTTTTCTGCTCTTGATTATGGTTTACCTAATTCTTTTTGTAATTTGTTTTTATGTCCTAATTGTACAGTGCTTTTAAAACTATGCACTGTATTCATTGTACGAATAACAAGTATACCTTTCCTCCACTGATTTTTCACCTTTCTCCTTGAAGTGTGTCAGTAATCCTATCTGTCACTTTTTAAATCGTGTTATACACTAGCCATAGGCTCTGTGTTTAAAATCAAGGCATACAATTTCACATGCCCTTTCTAAGAGCTAGAGATCCCATTAGGGGTTAAGAAATAGAAGTGAATATGCATGAATTTGTTTTGCAACTGTAAATGAATATTTTGTGCTTGTTTGAGTGTCCATCTAATAATTGCTTGCAAACCCTTTTTTTGTTTGTATTCAATATTTGCTCACTCTGCATGCATATATAATTATTAATTAAGTTTAATGTTATCCTCGATATCTAACATTATCTTTTATATTCTCTGTCCATGATATTCAGCAAATAATTTATATTATTTTGTCTTCCTTCAGTGTTGTGGAAACTGGAGAAAAGAACAGAATGACTTTTCAAAGTTTAGCAATTGTTTTTGGACCAACTTTATTGAAACCAGAAACCGAGACGGGTAACATAGCTATCCACACTGTTTACCAGAATCAAATAGTGGAACTCATTCTATTGGAATATAACACTATTTTTGGGCGCTGAGTTTAAATTTAACTTGTGGAGTAACCACTCAATGACCATCTCATTTCCAAGGACACAACTTATTTTCTCAATTCACCTTATTGAATTTCATTTGTGGACCAAGAACCCCCTTGACTATTTTATTATTTTTTTGCACTTTTATGGTGTTTGGACATCAATCTTCTAACATGTTTCCAATTTTCCTCTCTCGACATAATGATATACTGAGATGTTTTACAATGTACACGCACATGCAAATTAACAGAAGAGTCTAATGCACACACTGGATTTACTGGAAATAAAGCTACTAACTTCATACCATAGATATGAACATTTAATCACTATTGCTGTTCTGAAGTGTTTGAAGCTGATCTTGGACTGTGTGAAAACAGTTGCCGATTTTACTAAACTTGCATTGTGTTTGTGTCTTGATGTAAACCCGAGCAATAGTCTGTGTTGGCATGCAGTAAAAATCTTCAGCCATTGCTAACAAAGCTCTTTGTATAGTGTTTTAGAATGGAATGCTTTTTAACAAAGAAAAAAAAATCTCCTTTTGGTTTTCCTAGATATTTAATTTGCTGAATATATTTGGCATTTCCCTTGTTTCCTTGGCCGCAATGAACTGAACATTAGTATTATTTGGAAAACACTGAAATCACTCTATCAGTAACTATTTATCAGTGTGTTTGACTATGGCTGACTTTTAATTATTTGTGTGTGCCAGTTATTTTCCATTTTTTAGCTGTGCTCTAACATTGAGAATAGAATCTAACTTGGAAGTTGATACTATATTTTTATTGATATAATAATTCTTTGGTATTAAACATTTTTGTCACTGTAAATAGAAGCTAAGGTTTTCCAGAACCTTTTGGCTCCTTGTATATAATGAAGTTGGTGTATAGTCTAAATTTGCTTTGTATTTCAAATCTTTCTGGATATAATTTTGACATACAGGCAGGCAGTTTTTTTTTGTTTGTTTTTTTTTCTCGGATTTTAAATATTTTATTTGCAAGAACACATTTGAAGTAGGCAAAGGTACTGGAAATATTTAATAGGCTCAGTCTGTCAAGCCAATGCGTTATTTAAGATGTATAGTATATTTTAGAAAAAAAAAAAGAGAATCCACATAACATTAAATCCTATATTTTGGCGTGCTTGTTGGTAAATGGTACCCACGTACGAATTGGTAAATGCTTTAAGGAACAAAATGTCAATTGCAAGTACGGTATTTCTTTTATATTAATAATGTAAGCCAATTTGTAAAATAAAAGTGAATTTGGAAGATTTTGTTACAGGGAGTACGGCCTGAGAATTATTTTTATGATTTTCTTTTTGTAGGCCATCAGCTGTTGCACTTTGTATTTCTCTAATGTCCACTCCAAATAAAAATACACAGAGTACAAATTATATTTAAGAGGTTTAGTAATGTGTCTTTAATTTTGGATTTCTCATTAGAGCATCCAAGTGCTATTTCCAATAAGAGTCGATATTGGGTGTATTTACTAAGCAGGGAAATTAGAAAAATTCAAGAGACCGGATTTAGACAAACTTCAGGCTAAAATATCCAATTTTTAAATTTTTTTTCAATCTGACCATTCTGGTCTACAGTTTTTTTTTGTTTTTTTTATTTACTTTCCCTCACTTTATGACTAAACCCTTGTTTAAAATTGCCCTTTGAGGACCTTGAGGGATATACGGCAAAATGAAGCACCTAAACCATTAAAATGTTTACTTGAAGACCGGTATTAACTCACAAAATAGCCCTAAAGTAGTTTTAAGATACTGTCTCAGTATTAATCTAGCCATGCAAGTGTGACAATTAAAGAGCCCCGGCATCTTTTCGTGGTTTTGGTGTGGATATGAATCTTCTACATTATCTGAGCTGCAGAAGATGGGTCGATCTTGAGTAATTAGAGCTCCTGTTAATGTCAAACAGCAAAAAATGCTTGGTGTTCTCCTTCAATGACCTTATTGCCAACAAATAAGGTCATATTTTAGTCTAACAAAATGCCTTTGGATGGTTTTGTCTCTGCATTATAGCAGATGGGATTGGAACCAGGACTACGCTTAAGAAATTTCAACACCTATTTTAGGAGTGCGTAGAGAAAGCACATTTGATATGTATTGAATTGACATTGTTCACCAAGGTCATGACAGGTCGAACCAGATTCTTAAAGAAATGGCTCAGCCAGGCCAAATGATCTTTGAGGCCTCTTGATATGTTCCAAAGGATACAAGATGTTCAGCATTTTTAAATGGAATCCATTGTAAAATTACCATGACTATATCGCTTTATAAACAAAAAATAATAGACTAGTTTGTACATCCTGTGTTGGAAATGACATGTAAAAGGATTAGTAGTGATCTTAAATGCCACAAGTTCACTCTTTGGTGGGGGAGGCGGACATGTATACAATTCAAACTGTTAATAAAAAAGAGAATTTGTACACGTACTGACTGACATTTTATTTAGAATGTATTTTGGTAGCTGTTGTATTTTTGAATGTTCTGTACTGTCCATTACAAATAAAACATGCATAGTATAGTATGTGTTAATAAGTGAGAACAGTATAGTAGTGTTTTTATTTTAGTTTGAATGTTTTTTCGTTAAGCACCATGTTCACTAAAACATAATACAAATTAGGAAGATAGTCCTGAGTTGTTTTCCTTGGATATATTATAAAACCTATAAACTAACTAACTCGGGGGCTTTTCAAACTCCAAAATGGAGTCCGCACTCTGGATTTTGTACTGACAAATAAACGCTATACTATAGACCAGTGGTAGTCAACCTTTTTCTAACTACCGCCCACTAATGCATCTTTTTGGTTGAAAAAATTTCCTTACCGCCCACCAGTTTTCGCGCAAGTGCGGAATATTTTTTTCGAAAGGAGGGTGTTTTAAAAAAAATAAATGTACGTACATTTATCTTTTTATTTGCAATTAATGCATGTTTATAATGTTTTTAACTTTATAAAAAGTTTAATGAGAAAACAATAAAGTAAATTGAAATTACCTTTACTAGTGATTAATGAGATCCTTGAGGTTGTAAGGAACAAACGAAGGTCTCCTCTTTCGGTGATATTCAGACGACTTCTCTGTTTGCGCATAATATGATTTCTCATCTGTGCGTCAGCTCCCCTCTTCTCCCTCCTCAATTCCCCTCCCCACCTTTTTTCCCCCCTTTTTTTAACCTTCCTTATAGCAATGCCCAGTAGGAAGGCTGAGCTAGGTATCCCACTATAACAGACTGGCACACATACATACAGACATACAGACACACATACAGACATACAGACACACATACAGACATACAGACAGACAGGCACACACACACACACACACACACACAAAGACATACATACAAAGACACATACACATACAGACAGACACAAGAAACAGACACACATACATACACACATATATACAGACAGACACACACACGACACATACATACACACATATATACAGACAGACACACACACACGACACATACAAAGACATACATACAAAGACACACACACACAAAGACATACATACAAAGACACACACACACAAAGACATACATACAAAGACACACACACACAAAGACATACATACAAAGACACACACAAGACACACACACAAAGACAAGACACATGTATACAGACATACACACACACACACACGACACATACATAAGACACACACACAAGACATACATACAAACACAAGACACATGTATACAGACATACACACAAGACACATACATAAGACACACATACAGACACACACACAAGACATACATACAAAGACAAGACACATGTATACAGACATACACACACACACACGACACATACATAAGACACACATACAGACACACACACAAGACATACATACAAACACAAGACACATGTATACAGACATACATACATAAGACACACATACAGACACACACACAAGACATACATACAAACACAAGACACATGTATACAGACATACACACAAGACACATACATAAGACACACATACAGACACACACACACAAGACATACATACAAAGACAAGACACATGTATACAGACATACACACACACACACGACACATACATAAGACACACATACAGACACACACACAAGACATACATACAAACACAAGACACATGTATACAGACATACATACATAAGACACACATACAGACACACACACAAGACATACATACAAACACAAGACACATGTATACAGACATACACACAAGACACATACATAAGACACACATACAGACACACACACAAGACATACATACAAACACAAGACACATGTATACAGACATACACACAAGACACATACATAAGACACACACAAGACATACATACAAAGACAAGACACACATATATACAGACATACACACACACATAAGACACACACAAGACATACATACAAAGACAAGACACATGTATACAGACATACACACACAAGACACTTACATAAGACACACACAAGACACTTACATAAGACACACACAAGACACTTACATAAGACACACACAAGACACTTACATAAGACACACACAAGACATACATACAGACACACACAAGACATACATACAAAGACACATACACAAACAAACACACATTATATTTAAGTCACCCTCCTGTTTCCTACCTTTAAGGTGCAGGAGGGTGACTTTCCCTGGGGTCCAGTGGTGGCTCAGGTGCATGGGAGTCAGAGTTCCCACTCTGACTCCCTCCTCCTCCTTCCTCCCGCGCGGCTCTCTGTATGCTGGGAGGAGTGACCGGGGAATCACTTCCTCCCAGCAGATTTGATGTCATCACAGGGGGCCCGGTCGCGCTGTTAAAGCGCCCAGCGCTGACCAGGCCCCCTCACAATCCACATCCATCGGGTGGCCCTGACAGCATGGGCCACCCGATGGACCCCTCCATATGCGGCCCCGGCGGTTTGCCGCCGGGGCCGCAAGTGGTGATGGCGGTACCCAGTCACAGCGGTACCGCCGGCTCGCGCCCGCCCGCCTGCCCAATTTATAAAAAAAAAAATTGAAAATCCCTACCGCCCACCTGGAATCCTGAAACGCCCACTAGTGGGCGGTAGGGACCAGGTTGACGACCCATGCTATAGACATACATTAGAGTGCTCACTAACTTTTTTTCTATCTCCTAATGAACCCTTTGGTGTGGCACTACTATAACATTAAAAATGCCATACATTGAGATCCCCAATGGCACACAAACAACTACTAATGTTTTCATGTGAAACGCAAAACCTAACAATTGTGGACGCTGAAACAACATTTTAGTATTATTTGCTAGCATAGCACTGTGCTATTTACTTTGCATTAGTTAGTATTAAACACTTTGTATCTCCCAATCACTAATGACCCTCCTTTAACTACAATTCTTTATGGTAATAAAGCTATACACCTAACTTTGTTTGGGCTGTTGACGGGGTTTAGAATAGCCAGAAACGACCCACACTCCAAATGCCACTGAACAAAAACACAAACTATGCCCAACAGTCACTCACTGATTTGCAATCTGAGATCAATGTGCCTATTGAATATCCATTTGCTATTAAGAAATCACTCCTGATACCCATGTTAAGAAGGTGTTCTATGTGGAAACATAAAGACCGATTTCCTTGGAACGGGATGAAGTGTCTATAGAATAGCTGACTGGCTACATGCTTCTGTAAATGCTGGGGGCATTTACAGAAGAATTAGAAATCATCCATCTTGGAGAATTATTAAACATGTAAAATTCCTCAGCTGCAGACCAGAGAGAGCCCATACAAACTGTGTGTAAGATGGGGCAGATATGCCTGTTCTCTCCAAATGGTTTACTTTTAGTCTGTTTGTTTTTGTGTTTTGTTTTGTTACTAACTACATAAGTTTATCTCAAAGTAAAACAGATTGCCTTGGTAACAAAGCAGAAAAGACAGGTGAAAAGCAGATGTTGATACTTCTGCAGTACTTTTTTTTTTTTTTTACATAAACTTTCTTGTCTTTATGTCTTCACAGCATGTCTAAAGTCGAAATCTATTTAATGCATTTTTTTTTCAACTATTTAGTGGGTTTCAGAAGGATAGCATTCTGCTTATTTGATGGTGATAGGTCCTACGATCATTTAAAGCAGCAGTGTCACCATCTGGGGGTTTGCATAATTTGCAAAGACCTCCAACGCTGACATTGGTGCTGGTATTTCCATGGCCGGAGACAGGTAGAGGTGAGATTATCTTACCTGAACCGATCTCTTGCCAGTGCTGCCATTTTCTTCAATATATCTCAGTATATCTTTTGACTAGGTTACAATTTCAGTGAAACTCCAACACAGCCCATATGAGTATTTCATAAAGATTTTCCGGGGGAGGGCAGGGAGGACTAAAAAAAATGTAATCATTATTGGCCTAGTGTCCATTGTAGTGTGTGGGGAAAGAAAATTGTCAACGGTCAAACCCCCAACTGACCTAAATCTCCTCTATGCAAAACATACTCCGTATGGTGTGGTCCAGAATTTTACTATTCAGTGTGTTGTCTTCTCCATTAAGGTAAAGGATTAGTGGAATACGAACAACGAAAGGTAAAGTTGACCATAACCCTTTTAAATTCAACTCCTAGCTGAATAAAACAATGCAGCACAGATTAAATCTCTGGTTATTTGCTGACTTGTATGCGAATGGGTGACGCATCTCTATTTTTCAAAACCGTTTCCTAAAGGAATTATATTTGCTGTCTATTTAAAATTGTTCTGAGCAAGCCACATGGCCGGAGTAACAAAGTGTGTACTGTATTTTATGATGAACGAATGACAAAAGACTCACACATTTGCCTGGGGCAAAGCAGACATTGTGTCGGTGGGGGACAGAGAATTACTGGCCTGCGTCACATAATTCCATAGCTCATGGGGCAACACAGGATGTCCTTTTGTTAAGGAACAAATATTGCCGTTATTGTAAATAGATTTCAATTGACAAAAATAAATGACAATTAATGCCTTTTAATTGGAAACAAATTTGACAATACAAATAATCTCTAATTCTAATGAGCCAAAATCAAAATGGCAGTTAAAGTAGTCAAGCAGTTATAATAGAATAATATTTGTTTTCACTCAAAATCTGCTATGTTTGAACAAAAACAAATTCCAACCAAAATTTAGGCAGAGTGTAGTGATTAACACCCTTCCGGTCTGTTTTCCTATTTTAGTTATTTGTATCCTCAAATTATTTGCGGGGTATTTCTGGTTTCACCACCATTTCTCAATGTAATTAAGCATTTTTGGCCTGGTTGTTCCAATTGTGTCATCATTGGGGTGGCATGAACATGATGAAATTGTCATTCAACTATGGTCACATAATACACCTTAGTGTCCCAAGTCCTGACCCTTGTTGCACAGTTTGATAACCTTGTATCTCTGTTTCATTTGTACATTGGTTTATTTTTTCATCCACAAATGGGAAACCTTGCTTCAATTTGCTGAATATATTTGGCATTTCCCTTGTTTCCTTGGCCGCAATGAACTGAACATTAGTATTATTTGGAAAACACTGAAATCACTCTATCAGTAACTATTTATCAGTGTGTTTGACTATGGCTGACTTTTAATTATTTGTGTGTGCCAGTTATTTTCCATTTTTTAGCTGTGCTCTAACATTGAGAATAGAATCTAACTTGGAAGTTGATACTATATTTTTATTGATATAATAATTCTTTGGTATTAAACATTTTTGTCACTGTAAATAGAAGCTAAGGTTTTCCAGAACCTTTTGGCTCCTTGTATATAATGAAGTTGGTGTATAGTCTAAATTTGCTTTGTATTTCAAATCTTTCTGGATATAATTTTGACATACAGGCAGGCAGTTTTTTTTTGTTTGTTTTTTTTTCTCGGATTTTAAATATTTTATTTGCAAGAACACATTTGAAGTAGGCAAAGGTACTGGAAATATTTAATAGGCTCAGTCTGTCAAGCCAATGCGTTATTTAAGATGTATAGTATATTTTAGAAAAAAAAAAAGAGAATCCACATAACATTAAATCCTATATTTTGGCGTGCTTGTTGGTAAATGGTACCCACGTACGAATTGGTAAATGCTTTAAGGAACAAAATGTCAATTGCAAGTACGGTATTTCTTTTATATTAATAATGTAAGCCAATTTGTAAAATAAAAGTGAATTTGGAAGATTTTGTTACAGGGAGTACGGCCTGAGAATTATTTTTATGATTTTCTTTTTGTAGGCCATCAGCTGTTGCACTTTGTATTTCTCTAATGTCCACTCCAAATAAAAATACACAGAGTACAAATTATATTTAAGAGGTTTAGTAATGTGTCTTTAATTTTGGATTTCTCATTAGAGCATCCAAGTGCTATTTCCAATAAGAGTCGATATTGGGTGTATTTACTAAGCAGGGAAATTAGAAAAATTCAAGAGACCGGATTTAGACAAACTTCAGGCTAAAATATCCAATTTTTAAATTTTTTTTCAATCTGACCATTCTGGTCTACAGTTTTTTTTTGTTTTTTTTATTTACTTTCCCTCACTTTATGACTAAACCCTTGTTTAAAATTGCCCTTTGAGGACCTTGAGGGATATACGGCAAAATGAAGCACCTAAACCATTAAAATGTTTACTTGAAGACCGGTATTAACTCACAAAATAGCCCTAAAGTAGTTTTAAGATACTGTCTCAGTATTAATCTAGCCATGCAAGTGTGACAATTAAAGAGCCCCGGCATCTTTTCGTGGTTTTGGTGTGGATATGAATCTTCTACATTATCTGAGCTGCAGAAGATGGGTCGATCTTGAGTAATTAGAGCTCCTGTTAATGTCAAACAGCAAAAAATGCTTGGTGTTCTCCTTCAATGACCTTATTGCCAACAAATAAGGTCATATTTTAGTCTAACAAAATGCCTTTGGATGGTTTTGTCTCTGCATTATAGCAGATGGGATTGGAACCAGGACTACGCTTAAGAAATTTCAACACCTATTTTAGGAGTGCGTAGAGAAAGCACATTTGATATGTATTGAATTGACATTGTTCACCAAGGTCATGACAGGTCGAACCAGATTCTTAAAGAAATGGCTCAGCCAGGCCAAATGATCTTTGAGGCCTCTTGATATGTTCCAAAGGATACAAGATGTTCAGCATTTTTAAATGGAATCCATTGTAAAATTACCATGACTATATCGCTTTATAAACAAAAAATAATAGACTAGTTTGTACATCCTGTGTTGGAAATGACATGTAAAAGGATTAGTAGTGATCTTAAATGCCACAAGTTCACTCTTTGGTGGGGGAGGCGGACATGTATACAATTCAAACTGTTAATAAAAAAGAGAATTTGTACACGTACTGACTGACATTTTATTTAGAATGTATTTTGGTAGCTGTTGTATTTTTGAATGTTCTGTACTGTCCATTACAAATAAAACATGCATAGTATAGTATGTGTTAATAAGTGAGAACAGTATAGTAGTGTTTTTATTTTAGTTTGAATGTTTTTTCGTTAAGCACCATGTTCACTAAAACATAATACAAATTAGGAAGATAGTCCTGAGTTGTTTTCCTTGGATATATTATAAAACCTATAAACTAACTAACTCGGGGGCTTTTCAAACTCCAAAATGGAGTCCGCACTCTGGATTTTGTACTGACAAATAAACGCTATACTATAGACCAGTGGTAGTCAACCTTTTTCTAACTACCGCCCACTAATGCATCTTTTTGGTTGAAAAAATTTCCTTACCGCCCACCAGTTTTCGCGCAAGTGCGGAATATTTTTTTCGAAAGGAGGGTGTTTTAAAAAAAATAAATGTACGTACATTTATCTTTTTATTTGCAATTAATGCATGTTTATAATGTTTTTAACTTTATAAAAAGTTTAATGAGAAAACAATAAAGTAAATTGAAATTACCTTTACTAGTGATTAATGAGATCCTTGAGGTTGTAAGGAACAAACGAAGGTCTCCTCTTTCGGTGATATTCAGACGACTTCTCTGTTTGCGCATAATATGATTTCTCATCTGTGCGTCAGCTCCCCTCTTCTCCCTCCTCAATTCCCCTCCCCACCTTTTTTCCCCCCTTTTTTTAACCTTCCTTATAGCAATGCCCAGTAGGAAGGCTGAGCTAGGTATCCCACTATAACAGACTGGCACACATACATACAGACATACAGACACACATACAGACATACAGACACACATACAGACATACAGACAGACAGGCACACACACACACACACACACACACAAAGACATACATACAAAGACACATACACATACAGACAGACACAAGAAACAGACACACATACATACACACATATATACAGACAGACACACACACGACACATACATACACACATATATACAGACAGACACACACACACGACACATACAAAGACATACATACAAAGACACACACACACAAAGACATACATACAAAGACACACACACACAAAGACATACATACAAAGACACACACACACAAAGACATACATACAAAGACACACACAAGACACACACACAAAGACAAGACACATGTATACAGACATACACACACACACACACGACACATACATAAGACACACACACAAGACATACATACAAACACAAGACACATGTATACAGACATACACACAAGACACATACATAAGACACACATACAGACACACACACAAGACATACATACAAAGACAAGACACATGTATACAGACATACACACACACACACGACACATACATAAGACACACATACAGACACACACACAAGACATACATACAAACACAAGACACATGTATACAGACATACATACATAAGACACACATACAGACACACACACAAGACATACATACAAACACAAGACACATGTATACAGACATACACACAAGACACATACATAAGACACACATACAGACACACACACACAAGACATACATACAAAGACAAGACACATGTATACAGACATACACACACACACACGACACATACATAAGACACACATACAGACACACACACAAGACATACATACAAACACAAGACACATGTATACAGACATACATACATAAGACACACATACAGACACACACACAAGACATACATACAAACACAAGACACATGTATACAGACATACACACAAGACACATACATAAGACACACATACAGACACACACACAAGACATACATACAAACACAAGACACATGTATACAGACATACACACAAGACACATACATAAGACACACACAAGACATACATACAAAGACAAGACACACATATATACAGACATACACACACACATAAGACACACACAAGACATACATACAAAGACAAGACACATGTATACAGACATACACACACAAGACACTTACATAAGACACACACAAGACACTTACATAAGACACACACAAGACACTTACATAAGACACACACAAGACACTTACATAAGACACACACAAGACATACATACAGACACACACAAGACATACATACAAAGACACATACACAAACAAACACACATTATATTTAAGTCACCCTCCTGTTTCCTACCTTTAAGGTGCAGGAGGGTGACTTTCCCTGGGGTCCAGTGGTGGCTCAGGTGCATGGGAGTCAGAGTTCCCACTCTGACTCCCTCCTCCTCCTTCCTCCCGCGCGGCTCTCTGTATGCTGGGAGGAGTGACCGGGGAATCACTTCCTCCCAGCAGATTTGATGTCATCACAGGGGGCCCGGTCGCGCTGTTAAAGCGCCCAGCGCTGACCAGGCCCCCTCACAATCCACATCCATCGGGTGGCCCTGACAGCATGGGCCACCCGATGGACCCCTCCATATGCGGCCCCGGCGGTTTGCCGCCGGGGCCGCAAGTGGTGATGGCGGTACCCAGTCACAGCGGTACCGCCGGCTCGCGCCCGCCCGCCTGCCCAATTTATAAAAAAAAAAATTGAAAATCCCTACCGCCCACCTGGAATCCTGAAACGCCCACTAGTGGGCGGTAGGGACCAGGTTGACGACCCATGCTATAGACATACATTAGAGTGCTCACTAACTTTTTTTCTATCTCCTAATGAACCCTTTGGTGTGGCACTACTATAACATTAAAAATGCCATACATTGAGATCCCCAATGGCACACAAACAACTACTAATGTTTTCATGTGAAACGCAAAACCTAACAATTGTGGACGCTGAAACAACATTTTAGTATTATTTGCTAGCATAGCACTGTGCTATTTACTTTGCATTAGTTAGTATTAAACACTTTGTATCTCCCAATCACTAATGACCCTCCTTTAACTACAATTCTTTATGGTAATAAAGCTATACACCTAACTTTGTTTGGGCTGTTGACGGGGTTTAGAATAGCCAGAAACGACCCACACTCCAAATGCCACTGAACAAAAACACAAACTATGCCCAACAGTCACTCACTGATTTGCAATCTGAGATCAATGTGCCTATTGAATATCCATTTGCTATTAAGAAATCACTCCTGATACCCATGTTAAGAAGGTGTTCTATGTGGAAACATAAAGACCGATTTCCTTGGAACGGGATGAAGTGTCTATAGAATAGCTGACTGGCTACATGCTTCTGTAAATGCTGGGGGCATTTACAGAAGAATTAGAAATCATCCATCTTGGAGAATTATTAAACATGTAAAATTCCTCAGCTGCAGACCAGAGAGAGCCCATACAAACTGTGTGTAAGATGGGGCAGATATGCCTGTTCTCTCCAAATGGTTTACTTTTAGTCTGTTTGTTTTTGTGTTTTGTTTTGTTACTAACTACATAAGTTTATCTCAAAGTAAAACAGATTGCCTTGGTAACAAAGCAGAAAAGACAGGTGAAAAGCAGATGTTGATACTTCTGCAGTACTTTTTTTTTTTTTTTACATAAACTTTCTTGTCTTTATGTCTTCACAGCATGTCTAAAGTCGAAATCTATTTAATGCATTTTTTTTTCAACTATTTAGTGGGTTTCAGAAGGATAGCATTCTGCTTATTTGATGGTGATAGGTCCTACGATCATTTAAAGCAGCAGTGTCACCATCTGGGGGTTTGCATAATTTGCAAAGACCTCCAACGCTGACATTGGTGCTGGTATTTCCATGGCCGGAGACAGGTAGAGGTGAGATTATCTTACCTGAACCGATCTCTTGCCAGTGCTGCCATTTTCTTCAATATATCTCAGTATATCTTTTGACTAGGTTACAATTTCAGTGAAACTCCAACACAGCCCATATGAGTATTTCATAAAGATTTTCCGGGGGAGGGCAGGGAGGACTAAAAAAAATGTAATCATTATTGGCCTAGTGTCCATTGTAGTGTGTGGGGAAAGAAAATTGTCAACGGTCAAACCCCCAACTGACCTAAATCTCCTCTATGCAAAACATACTCCGTATGGTGTGGTCCAGAATTTTACTATTCAGTGTGTTGTCTTCTCCATTAAGGTAAAGGATTAGTGGAATACGAACAACGAAAGGTAAAGTTGACCATAACCCTTTTAAATTCAACTCCTAGCTGAATAAAACAATGCAGCACAGATTAAATCTCTGGTTATTTGCTGACTTGTATGCGAATGGGTGACGCATCTCTATTTTTCAAAACCGTTTCCTAAAGGAATTATATTTGCTGTCTATTTAAAATTGTTCTGAGCAAGCCACATGGCCGGAGTAACAAAGTGTGTACTGTATTTTATGATGAACGAATGACAAAAGACTCACACATTTGCCTGGGGCAAAGCAGACATTGTGTCGGTGGGGGACAGAGAATTACTGGCCTGCGTCACATAATTCCATAGCTCATGGGGCAACACAGGATGTCCTTTTGTTAAGGAACAAATATTGCCGTTATTGTAAATAGATTTCAATTGACAAAAATAAATGACAATTAATGCCTTTTAATTGGAAACAAATTTGACAATACAAATAATCTCTAATTCTAATGAGCCAAAATCAAAATGGCAGTTAAAGTAGTCAAGCAGTTATAATAGAATAATATTTGTTTTCACTCAAAATCTGCTATGTTTGAACAAAAACAAATTCCAACCAAAATTTAGGCAGAGTGTAGTGATTAACACCCTTCCGGTCTGTTTTCCTATTTTAGTTATTTGTATCCTCAAATTATTTGCGGGGTATTTCTGGTTTCACCACCATTTCTCAATGTAATTAAGCATTTTTGGCCTGGTTGTTCCAATTGTGTCATCATTGGGGTGGCATGAACATGATGAAATTGTCATTCAACTATGGTCACATAATACACCTTAGTGTCCCAAGTCCTGACCCTTGTTGCACAGTTTGATAACCTTGTATCTCTGTTTCATTTGTACATTGGTTTATTTTTTCATCCACAAATGGGAAACCTTGCTTCAATTTGCTGAATATATTTGGCATTTCCCTTGTTTCCTTGGCCGCAATGAACTGAACATTAGTATTATTTGGAAAACACTGAAATCACTCTATCAGTAACTATTTATCAGTGTGTTTGACTATGGCTGACTTTTAATTATTTGTGTGTGCCAGTTATTTTCCATTTTTTAGCTGTGCTCTAACATTGAGAATAGAATCTAACTTGGAAGTTGATACTATATTTTTATTGATATAATAATTCTTTGGTATTAAACATTTTTGTCACTGTAAATAGAAGCTAAGGTTTTCCAGAACCTTTTGGCTCCTTGTATATAATGAAGTTGGTGTATAGTCTAAATTTGCTTTGTATTTCAAATCTTTCTGGATATAATTTTGACATACAGGCAGGCAGTTTTTTTTTGTTTGTTTTTTTTTCTCGGATTTTAAATATTTTATTTGCAAGAACACATTTGAAGTAGGCAAAGGTACTGGAAATATTTAATAGGCTCAGTCTGTCAAGCCAATGCGTTATTTAAGATGTATAGTATATTTTAGAAAAAAAAAAAGAGAATCCACATAACATTAAATCCTATATTTTGGCGTGCTTGTTGGTAAATGGTACCCACGTACGAATTGGTAAATGCTTTAAGGAACAAAATGTCAATTGCAAGTACGGTATTTCTTTTATATTAATAATGTAAGCCAATTTGTAAAATAAAAGTGAATTTGGAAGATTTTGTTACAGGGAGTACGGCCTGAGAATTATTTTTATGATTTTCTTTTTGTAGGCCATCAGCTGTTGCACTTTGTATTTCTCTAATGTCCACTCCAAATAAAAATACACAGAGTACAAATTATATTTAAGAGGTTTAGTAATGTGTCTTTAATTTTGGATTTCTCATTAGAGCATCCAAGTGCTATTTCCAATAAGAGTCGATATTGGGTGTATTTACTAAGCAGGGAAATTAGAAAAATTCAAGAGACCGGATTTAGACAAACTTCAGGCTAAAATATCCAATTTTTAAATTTTTTTTCAATCTGACCATTCTGGTCTACAGTTTTTTTTTGTTTTTTTTATTTACTTTCCCTCACTTTATGACTAAACCCTTGTTTAAAATTGCCCTTTGAGGACCTTGAGGGATATACGGCAAAATGAAGCACCTAAACCATTAAAATGTTTACTTGAAGACCGGTATTAACTCACAAAATAGCCCTAAAGTAGTTTTAAGATACTGTCTCAGTATTAATCTAGCCATGCAAGTGTGACAATTAAAGAGCCCCGGCATCTTTTCGTGGTTTTGGTGTGGATATGAATCTTCTACATTATCTGAGCTGCAGAAGATGGGTCGATCTTGAGTAATTAGAGCTCCTGTTAATGTCAAACAGCAAAAAATGCTTGGTGTTCTCCTTCAATGACCTTATTGCCAACAAATAAGGTCATATTTTAGTCTAACAAAATGCCTTTGGATGGTTTTGTCTCTGCATTATAGCAGATGGGATTGGAACCAGGACTACGCTTAAGAAATTTCAACACCTATTTTAGGAGTGCGTAGAGAAAGCACATTTGATATGTATTGAATTGACATTGTTCACCAAGGTCATGACAGGTCGAACCAGATTCTTAAAGAAATGGCTCAGCCAGGCCAAATGATCTTTGAGGCCTCTTGATATGTTCCAAAGGATACAAGATGTTCAGCATTTTTAAATGGAATCCATTGTAAAATTACCATGACTATATCGCTTTATAAACAAAAAATAATAGACTAGTTTGTACATCCTGTGTTGGAAATGACATGTAAAAGGATTAGTAGTGATCTTAAATGCCACAAGTTCACTCTTTGGTGGGGGAGGCGGACATGTATACAATTCAAACTGTTAATAAAAAAGAGAATTTGTACACGTACTGACTGACATTTTATTTAGAATGTATTTTGGTAGCTGTTGTATTTTTGAATGTTCTGTACTGTCCATTACAAATAAAACATGCATAGTATAGTATGTGTTAATAAGTGAGAACAGTATAGTAGTGTTTTTATTTTAGTTTGAATGTTTTTTCGTTAAGCACCATGTTCACTAAAACATAATACAAATTAGGAAGATAGTCCTGAGTTGTTTTCCTTGGATATATTATAAAACCTATAAACTAACTAACTCGGGGGCTTTTCAAACTCCAAAATGGAGTCCGCACTCTGGATTTTGTACTGACAAATAAACGCTATACTATAGACCAGTGGTAGTCAACCTTTTTCTAACTACCGCCCACTAATGCATCTTTTTGGTTGAAAAAATTTCCTTACCGCCCACCAGTTTTCGCGCAAGTGCGGAATATTTTTTTCGAAAGGAGGGTGTTTTAAAAAAAATAAATGTACGTACATTTATCTTTTTATTTGCAATTAATGCATGTTTATAATGTTTTTAACTTTATAAAAAGTTTAATGAGAAAACAATAAAGTAAATTGAAATTACCTTTACTAGTGATTAATGAGATCCTTGAGGTTGTAAGGAACAAACGAAGGTCTCCTCTTTCGGTGATATTCAGACGACTTCTCTGTTTGCGCATAATATGATTTCTCATCTGTGCGTCAGCTCCCCTCTTCTCCCTCCTCAATTCCCCTCCCCACCTTTTTTCCCCCCTTTTTTTAACCTTCCTTATAGCAATGCCCAGTAGGAAGGCTGAGCTAGGTATCCCACTATAACAGACTGGCACACATACATACAGACATACAGACACACATACAGACATACAGACACACATACAGACATACAGACAGACAGGCACACACACACACACACACACACACAAAGACATACATACAAAGACACATACACATACAGACAGACACAAGAAACAGACACACATACATACACACATATATACAGACAGACACACACACGACACATACATACACACATATATACAGACAGACACACACACACGACACATACAAAGACATACATACAAAGACACACACACACAAAGACATACATACAAAGACACACACACACAAAGACATACATACAAAGACACACACACACAAAGACATACATACAAAGACACACACAAGACACACACACAAAGACAAGACACATGTATACAGACATACACACACACACACACGACACATACATAAGACACACACACAAGACATACATACAAACACAAGACACATGTATACAGACATACACACAAGACACATACATAAGACACACATACAGACACACACACAAGACATACATACAAAGACAAGACACATGTATACAGACATACACACACACACACGACACATACATAAGACACACATACAGACACACACACAAGACATACATACAAACACAAGACACATGTATACAGACATACATACATAAGACACACATACAGACACACACACAAGACATACATACAAACACAAGACACATGTATACAGACATACACACAAGACACATACATAAGACACACATACAGACACACACACACAAGACATACATACAAAGACAAGACACATGTATACAGACATACACACACACACACGACACATACATAAGACACACATACAGACACACACACAAGACATACATACAAACACAAGACACATGTATACAGACATACATACATAAGACACACATACAGACACACACACAAGACATACATACAAACACAAGACACATGTATACAGACATACACACAAGACACATACATAAGACACACATACAGACACACACACAAGACATACATACAAACACAAGACACATGTATACAGACATACACACAAGACACATACATAAGACACACACAAGACATACATACAAAGACAAGACACACATATATACAGACATACACACACACATAAGACACACACAAGACATACATACAAAGACAAGACACATGTATACAGACATACACACACAAGACACTTACATAAGACACACACAAGACACTTACATAAGACACACACAAGACACTTACATAAGACACACACAAGACACTTACATAAGACACACACAAGACATACATACAGACACACACAAGACATACATACAAAGACACATACACAAACAAACACACATTATATTTAAGTCACCCTCCTGTTTCCTACCTTTAAGGTGCAGGAGGGTGACTTTCCCTGGGGTCCAGTGGTGGCTCAGGTGCATGGGAGTCAGAGTTCCCACTCTGACTCCCTCCTCCTCCTTCCTCCCGCGCGGCTCTCTGTATGCTGGGAGGAGTGACCGGGGAATCACTTCCTCCCAGCAGATTTGATGTCATCACAGGGGGCCCGGTCGCGCTGTTAAAGCGCCCAGCGCTGACCAGGCCCCCTCACAATCCACATCCATCGGGTGGCCCTGACAGCATGGGCCACCCGATGGACCCCTCCATATGCGGCCCCGGCGGTTTGCCGCCGGGGCCGCAAGTGGTGATGGCGGTACCCAGTCACAGCGGTACCGCCGGCTCGCGCCCGCCCGCCTGCCCAATTTATAAAAAAAAAAATTGAAAATCCCTACCGCCCACCTGGAATCCTGAAACGCCCACTAGTGGGCGGTAGGGACCAGGTTGACGACCCATGCTATAGACATACATTAGAGTGCTCACTAACTTTTTTTCTATCTCCTAATGAACCCTTTGGTGTGGCACTACTATAACATTAAAAATGCCATACATTGAGATCCCCAATGGCACACAAACAACTACTAATGTTTTCATGTGAAACGCAAAACCTAACAATTGTGGACGCTGAAACAACATTTTAGTATTATTTGCTAGCATAGCACTGTGCTATTTACTTTGCATTAGTTAGTATTAAACACTTTGTATCTCCCAATCACTAATGACCCTCCTTTAACTACAATTCTTTATGGTAATAAAGCTATACACCTAACTTTGTTTGGGCTGTTGACGGGGTTTAGAATAGCCAGAAACGACCCACACTCCAAATGCCACTGAACAAAAACACAAACTATGCCCAACAGTCACTCACTGATTTGCAATCTGAGATCAATGTGCCTATTGAATATCCATTTGCTATTAAGAAATCACTCCTGATACCCATGTTAAGAAGGTGTTCTATGTGGAAACATAAAGACCGATTTCCTTGGAACGGGATGAAGTGTCTATAGAATAGCTGACTGGCTACATGCTTCTGTAAATGCTGGGGGCATTTACAGAAGAATTAGAAATCATCCATCTTGGAGAATTATTAAACATGTAAAATTCCTCAGCTGCAGACCAGAGAGAGCCCATACAAACTGTGTGTAAGATGGGGCAGATATGCCTGTTCTCTCCAAATGGTTTACTTTTAGTCTGTTTGTTTTTGTGTTTTGTTTTGTTACTAACTACATAAGTTTATCTCAAAGTAAAACAGATTGCCTTGGTAACAAAGCAGAAAAGACAGGTGAAAAGCAGATGTTGATACTTCTGCAGTACTTTTTTTTTTTTTTTACATAAACTTTCTTGTCTTTATGTCTTCACAGCATGTCTAAAGTCGAAATCTATTTAATGCATTTTTTTTTCAACTATTTAGTGGGTTTCAGAAGGATAGCATTCTGCTTATTTGATGGTGATAGGTCCTACGATCATTTAAAGCAGCAGTGTCACCATCTGGGGGTTTGCATAATTTGCAAAGACCTCCAACGCTGACATTGGTGCTGGTATTTCCATGGCCGGAGACAGGTAGAGGTGAGATTATCTTACCTGAACCGATCTCTTGCCAGTGCTGCCATTTTCTTCAATATATCTCAGTATATCTTTTGACTAGGTTACAATTTCAGTGAAACTCCAACACAGCCCATATGAGTATTTCATAAAGATTTTCCGGGGGAGGGCAGGGAGGACTAAAAAAAATGTAATCATTATTGGCCTAGTGTCCATTGTAGTGTGTGGGGAAAGAAAATTGTCAACGGTCAAACCCCCAACTGACCTAAATCTCCTCTATGCAAAACATACTCCGTATGGTGTGGTCCAGAATTTTACTATTCAGTGTGTTGTCTTCTCCATTAAGGTAAAGGATTAGTGGAATACGAACAACGAAAGGTAAAGTTGACCATAACCCTTTTAAATTCAACTCCTAGCTGAATAAAACAATGCAGCACAGATTAAATCTCTGGTTATTTGCTGACTTGTATGCGAATGGGTGACGCATCTCTATTTTTCAAAACCGTTTCCTAAAGGAATTATATTTGCTGTCTATTTAAAATTGTTCTGAGCAAGCCACATGGCCGGAGTAACAAAGTGTGTACTGTATTTTATGATGAACGAATGACAAAAGACTCACACATTTGCCTGGGGCAAAGCAGACATTGTGTCGGTGGGGGACAGAGAATTACTGGCCTGCGTCACATAATTCCATAGCTCATGGGGCAACACAGGATGTCCTTTTGTTAAGGAACAAATATTGCCGTTATTGTAAATAGATTTCAATTGACAAAAATAAATGACAATTAATGCCTTTTAATTGGAAACAAATTTGACAATACAAATAATCTCTAATTCTAATGAGCCAAAATCAAAATGGCAGTTAAAGTAGTCAAGCAGTTATAATAGAATAATATTTGTTTTCACTCAAAATCTGCTATGTTTGAACAAAAACAAATTCCAACCAAAATTTAGGCAGAGTGTAGTGATTAACACCCTTCCGGTCTGTTTTCCTATTTTAGTTATTTGTATCCTCAAATTATTTGCGGGGTATTTCTGGTTTCACCACCATTTCTCAATGTAATTAAGCATTTTTGGCCTGGTTGTTCCAATTGTGTCATCATTGGGGTGGCATGAACATGATGAAATTGTCATTCAACTATGGTCACATAATACACCTTAGTGTCCCAAGTCCTGACCCTTGTTGCACAGTTTGATAACCTTGTATCTCTGTTTCATTTGTACATTGGTTTATTTTTTCATCCACAAATGGGAAACCTTGCTTCACTATTGTTTTATTTCATATTAACCTGGGTGAACATTTTATGCATGTGCCTGGATCCAAATTAAAGCTCCCATCTGCCATTGCAATCTCTCCCACATATCACAGGATATTTATCATAGTGTTTATAACTGAGGAAGTTTAGCGTAATTTGCTCTATCCCCAATTGTGGTGCAGATTTAGAATAGATAATTGTAAGATGTGTTGCATTGGATTCTGTTTTATTTTGGTTTCCCCCCCATATTTGGTTTAGTTTTCCCATGGTTTTTTTTTTCCCCTATCCTGATAAACCTGAAAAAAGATATGCTTACCTGTCTATGCCGATGTATTATACATCTGTGTAGTATGCATTAGGAATACATTTAATATGTCACGGTTGCGGTCAGAAGTCTGTCTGTCTAATGTTCATGGTTATTAGAAAGTGCTGGGTAATGTCTTTCTTTATTTCATGAAATTATATTATTGTGAAGAGAGCTGGTTATAATAAAAGCTGGTAGTAATACGAGGAGATGTCCCACAAAGTCAGAGGGAAAGGGGGAGCATTCCAGAAGGTAGGTGAGGGGTGTAGGCAGTACTGGCTATTTCCTTTACTGCAGGGGAGAGGGCAGGCTGAATTGGGGTGTCAAGGGACGAATTGACATAAGTTCCTATTACTGTCTAGGGCACAGCTCATACTTGCGCCAAAGGTTGAGACAGATTCCAACCGGAACATTCTGTGGCTCTGTCTGGCCTTTTTTTTTTTTTTTCGTCAATCAATTTTTATTAAAGCGAGTATTGAATTGGGTACAGAATAAAGAAGAAGGGACATAAAGTTTGTGTACAGGCTGGGAACATGCTAACATGCTGTCACGGCTCCTAGGAGCATAGAGATAGCTTAAAAGTTAATTATGCGTTTTGCTAAATAATCATCTTGTAACAGAAAGAGGAAAAAATAGGTAGACAAAACCAACGTATATTATCTACAAATGTGAGTAATTATTCTATCAATCAGCATTTTGTGGGAAGTGTATCCGTATAGCATAGACAATATTGGGCAGTGTCTTAACAATGAAGCTATTCTAGCGATGTTTTATAGCACACTGGTAACATTAGACTGTATAATCAGAGGTAGCTGCAGTGTAGGCACGAGCAGTGATATCATCTTTGGTAGAGGGTTGGGGGTAAAATTCAGTGTCGGGCTAGGCTAATGGTTAACTCGGTGTTGAGGAGAGGTTCACAGGATGGCGTACTGAGATGCCAGGCTTTGTTGCAAGTCATTTACAGTGAGGCCTGTGTGACCCGTGACCAGGAACATCTGTGGATGGGTGGGTAAAGTCTGTGGGTACAATACCTTAGGATGTCCAGCCGGACCTATGTAAATCGTGTTTAAGGTAACCTGTACAGGTGCCGCTGAGGGTGGCGGAGGCCTGTTGTATCTTTAGAGCGTCTATGGGTGGTATGGCCCTTTGCGAGTAAGTTCGAACGTTAGTATGTAGGAGGTCGATTTGCGTCGGGTGCCACATGTGTGCATTGGTAAGTAGTTGTCCGTGTGATGGGCTATGCATAAGCTTCAGCAAGTCCGTCCGTCTGGGACTGTCATGTGGGTGGGGGGGGTGAGAGTCTGAGGCCTCCGGCCCGCCGCCCCTGCTACCGAGAGGTACCATAGCCAGGGCGTCCAGGTACGGGTGCATTTCTCCTGTCTATAGTGTTGCCGTAAGGGATTCCATGGTGTATATTTCTCCCACTTTGTCTAACCACTGCTGGAGCGTGGGCGCATCCTGCCTCTTCCACTTTGTGGGGATCAACGAGGTGGCTGCTGTCAGCAAGTGCTTTAGCAAGGACTTTCTATAAGTAGAGGTTGGCATATCTGTGTGATGTAGGAGCATGGATAGGGGTTGGAACGGTAGGGTAATGTCTGTGATTTGTCGGATAGAGTCTCTGATCGTTGTCCAGAAGGGGATGATACCGGGGCAGGACCACCAGATGTGGAGGTATGAGCCATCGGCGGCTCCGCATCTCCAACAGTCCCCTGGTGTCTCCGCGTCCATTCGGTGCAGAGTGTCCGGGGTTCGGTACCAGCGAGTTAGGATTTTAAAGTTTGTCTCCTGGTATTTGGAGCTGATGGAGCATTTGTGCGTTAGGGTAAAGATCTTTTCCCACTCCTGGTCTGTGAGTGTGGTCCCCGTCTCCCTCTCCCACCGGGATACGAATCTAGGATGTGTTAGGTTTTCGCTCGTTAGTAGTAGTGCATAGAGCCTGGAGACCCCCTTATCGGGGTGGGTCCGTGTTGTGCAAAGTGATTCGAACTGCGTGGGGTCCCTGTGTAGGCGTTGTTTGGTCGAGAAGGTCATGTAGTATGCCTGAATTTGTAGGTAATGGAAGTTGTCTATGCCCGAGGGAGTTTTGTCTCCAGTGAGATCCGCTAGGGGCTTAAGTCGGTTCCCTTGTAAGAGTTGTCGAAAGCTTAGCCAGTCTGTGTCGGTGTATGCGCGTAGGTCCGCGGGGGTTAGTCCTCCGCCAATCTTAGGGTTGTGTGTTATGGGCGTGAGGGGACTATCTGTGGTCGTAAGTTGGTGCGAGTATCGCAACGTACACCAGACTCGCAGTGTGGCATCTATGATTGGGTTGCCAGTTCGCAGGGGTCCCAGCGTCAGCGAGCTTAACCAGAGGCGAGATGGGTGCGTGCCTCCCGCTTGTGCGAGTTCCATGGGGACCCATAGTTTGGTCGTTGGGCGAGCGTGCCAGTCTACCATCCGCAGTAGGTGGGCCGCCTGATAGTATCTCAAGAAGGATGGGAGCCCAGCACCCCCTCTGGTTTTAGGTCGTTCTAGTATCGCCCTGCTCACCCTGCTTGCTTTCCCGTTCTACACGAAGTGTCGTACAGCCGCGGATACGGAGCAGAAGAAGGTTCTCGGTAAGGAGACGGGGACCGCTTGGAACAGGAACAAAAGACGTGGTAGAACATTCATTTTGACGGCGTTTATTCGGCCGAACCATGAGACATAGAGGCCTTTCCATCGCCGGAGGTCAAGCTGTATGGCCGAGAGTATGGGGAGAAAGTTCAGTTGGTATAAGAGGTTCAGGTCGGTGGGGAGCCAGATCCCGAGGTATCTTAATTTGGTAGTGCACCATGAGAAACGGAATTGTGTACGGAGGTGTGCGGATCTCTCGGCGTCGAGTGAAATCGTCAGGGCTTCAGATTTACTCGTGTTCAGCTTGAGATTGGAGATTTCGCCAAAGTCCCGAAAGGCCCGCAGGAGGTTGGGAAGTGAGATCGCGGGGTTGTTTATAAAGAATAACATGTCGTCCGCGTAGGCGGCAACCTTGTGTTCCACGCTGCGCAGTCTGTACCCCGTGAGGGCAAACTGGAGGGGGGACAGAGGACAGCCCTGCCTGGTTCCATTGCGGATGGAGAACGGGGCTGAGAGCACGCCATTGATCCGGATACGGGCCGTGGGGGTTGTGTATAGGGCTAGGATCCAGGAGCGGATGTGGGGTCCGAATTGCATGTGGCGTAGGGTGGCCTCAAGATATTGCCAATTCACCCGGTCGAAGGCCTTCTCGGCGTCTGTGGAGACCAGAACCAAGTCGTTGTCCGTCGACCGGGCGGAGTGGATCATGTTTAGTGCTCGTATGGTATTGTCCCGGGCCTCCCTACCAGGGATGAATCCTACCTGGTCTGGGTGGACCAAGGCGGGGAGTACGCGGGCGAGTCTAAGGGCCATGGTCTTGGCGAATATCTTGAGATCCGCATTGAGGAGTGATATCGGCCTGTAACTCCCGCAGTTGGTAGGGTCCTTCCCCTCCTTAGGGATGACCATCACTTTCGCGTGCAGGGAGTCTACTGGGAACCTACCACCCTCCAGAAGAGAATTAAGGCCCTGCAATAAGTGCGGCAACAATGTGTCTTTGAATTTACGTAGGTACGCGATCGGTAGGCCGTCTGGGCCAGGAGCCCTGTTTGATTTAGACAGCTTGAGGGCGACGGCGAGTTCCTCTACAGTGATAGGCTGGTCCAGTTCCTCGGCCAGGTCTTCAGGGACCTTGCACCCTACGTATTCCGAGAGGAAGGTCTCTATTTTCTGTAGGCGCAGTGGCGATTCCGTGTGTCGTGTGGTAGCGTCGATGTTGTAAAGATCGGAGTAGAAGAGCCTAAAAGCATGTAGAATGTCTGGTGGGGCCCTTTTCGCTGTCCTGTCCCTCCCTATGATCTGATGTACATGGTGTTGCCTCTGCCTCTGTGTCAGAGTACGGGCAAGCAATCTCCCGCATTTGTTTGAAAATTCATAGAAATGTCTGTTGGACTTCCGAACGGTGTGTAGCATTTTCTGGGCGAGTAAGTCCCTGAGCTGCCTACGCTGGTCAGTGAGTAGGCGATAGGTATCGTCTGCTTGGTCCTGTTTGTGTCGAGTCTCTAAGTCTGCTATTTCGCGTATTAGTGCTTGGAACTGTGCGGCGTGGTCTTTTTTCCGTTGGGTGCAGAGTTTGATGAATTGACCCCGAATCACACATTTGTGTGCCTCCCAAACCGTAAGAGGGGGTACGTCTGTGGTGGTGTTGTTGTCAGTGAAATAGTGGGTCAGAGTCTGTGCGATTTGGGCGGTGAAGTCGGGGTCAGTTAACACACTTTCATTTAGCCGCCACTAGCGCTCTCGGGGCTTGAAAAGCGGCGTTGTGAGCTTGACGTGTACTGGGGCATGGTCCGAGTCATGTTGTATTCCTATAGTGGATGTGATGAGGAAGGGGAGATACTCTTGGGCGAGAAAAATGTAGTCTATCCGACTATACCTGTTATGGACCGCGGAATAGCAAATGTAGTCTTTAGCCTCGGGATGCGCCACTCTCCAGCAGTCGACCAGGCCCGCCTTAGCTAGAGCTTGCTTGGCTTGTCGGATACAGTGTGTAGGGATTGTGCTGGTGCCCGTGGATGTGTCCATCCGGGGTTCCAGAGGGATGTTGAGGTCGCCTGCCAGTACCAGGGTACCTTCCCGGAATCTCTCTGTGACAGGGTTTTCGCTAGGAATAGTTGTTGTCCCTTATTGGGGCAATAGATCGTGGCAAAAGTGTACTTATGTTCTGCAATTGTTCCTTTCACAAATAGAAATCGTCCAGAGGGGTCGGCCAGCGAGGTAGTACTCTCGATCGGGACTGTATTGGCAAATATAATGGCAACACCCGTGCGTTTGGCGTCGGGGTTGTTAGCGTAAAATCCCAGTGGAAACCGTCTATCCCGTATTTGGGGGGCATTGTCCCCTTTAAGGTGTGTCTCCTGTAAAAATGCTATCGAGATCCTCTGAGACCATAGGGATCTCAGCAGGTTCCGTCGTTTTTCAGGGGCGTTAAGGCCGCGTACATTATGTGAGTGTAAGAGTAGAGGTGCAGGCGAGAACGTGGTCGCCATGGCTGTCTGGGGGGGGGGGGGGAGCCGGCCCTTTGGGAAGGGGAGGAATGTAGGAGAGGGTGAGGGAGGGGGAGTCAAGGGGGGGAAAAGGGGGGGGTGCGTGCGGGAGGAGGGGGGTAGGATGAGGGAGGAGGGGGAAAAGGGGGGGGTGCGTGCGGGAGGAGGGGGGTAGGATGAGGGAGGAGGGGGAAAAGGGGGGGGGTGCGTGCGGGAGGAGGGGGGTAGGATGAGGGAGGAGGGGTAATTTGGGTGCTGTCCTTGTGCCGGGGTGGAAGCCCGTCAAGGTCGTCAGAGCAATAGGCAACTATAGCCCTAGGTCGTGTGAGGAAGACCTAATTTACAGGAGGGTCAGTTGCTGGGGGGTGAGGAATCACGGCAAGTGAAGTCCGTCTGTGGCGGTCGGTGTCCGCCCTCCCTCGACCCACATAGAGGGGCGTCCATTGCGCCCGCCGCAAGATGGGAGATTGGGGAGCTTTGTCGCGGGGGATCGATGTGGATTGGGTGATGGGTCAGTCGTCCCATGTCGGTGTTTTGGCTCTCGGGGTGAGGGTGTGCGAGTCTCTGGTGGGTTATTTGTATCTTGGGGGGGTCAGCAATTTCGTGCAAGCGGTGGGCAATGAAGGCTCAGGTCTGGGGCCTCTCCAGGTCATGAAAGTGGGGGGGGGGGGGCGAGGGGCGGCCCCGGCCCCGGTGTCACCATGTAGGGTAGGGGCTGGTCTGAGCGCGTCTGTGTAGGGCTGTATCGGTATGGTACCTCATCTTGGGAAAAGGGGGGGGACCCCGGGTATGCCACCCGGTGGGGAGCCCAGCCTGGCAGCTCAGTTTGCACTAGTACCTGGAAAGAAGTCAATTAATGGCACATAAAACAGTATAGAACAATATAAAACATTAACAGCAGTATACTCTTGGCAACATGTGATAGCACATGGAGACACCGCATGGGCAGTCACCGGACCGCTGCTGAGCCCTCCTGCGATAGCGCCAGAGTGGTACCGCAGGATGTGTATCAGAGTTTGGTAGTGTACGGCTCTATTGGAGCGAGGTGGTGCGGTCCCGGGGCTGCGGCCGCGGTTATTGTCAGGCGGACCCAAGGGGCAAACGCCCATTGGCACCGCCCGATGGTCAGGAGTGGACCGTTCGGCCCATGGCAAATAATGCGGCAAATGGCACCACCGACACCTGGGAGCAGAGGAAAATGGTATTACTTTAACCCCTTAAGGACCCATGACATGTGTGACATGTCATGATTCCTTTTTATTCCAGAAGTTTGGTCCTTAAGGGGTTAAAACATTAATACGGTATTACATGAAGACAGGTCCCATGAAACTGGTCAGAGGCCGGACAATGTGACCCCAGTATCCCCTTCCTTATGCATCGTACAAGAGTGGACCGCTGCCAAATAACGAAAGTATGGATTAGCGTGCCTAAGGGTAGTCCATGGCGACCCCCGCCGAGCAGGGGGGGACATTAAGGGTAGGGTGTTGCTGGAGATAGGTAAATTCTATGGACCCCGGTGGTATAAAAATATTGGGCACATCCGGGTGGTCCCGTTAAGGGCTTGGGGGAACGCAGTTTCTCAGGTGACCCGGGCCATTGTAACGAGATAGAGAACCCACTCCCCTCCCAAGTGCTGCGTGGGCCCTCGGAGGCTTAATGGAGCCGTGGATGGCCATATAGTCTCAGGGGCTTCGTGAGGCCGTATAAGCCATGTGTCCCGGTACCCGCCCGGAGTGTGTGTTAGGGGTACCCGTGTGGGTATATGCTCAGTTACTTAGCTTTTTGTTGTTGTTGCCTGGGTGGGACACCTGGTGTCGGCGTCTGATTGGGATGGACTGCTGTCTCTGGGCTCGGGTCCGGGGCGGTGCGATCATTCCTGTGAACCGCCTGGGCCACCCCAGCGGGTGGGCTGCGCGTCCCTGCGTGGTTGGGTGCAGAGAGGCTCGGGGACCTCTGGGTGTGTCGGGCGCGGTGGCGGCTGGTCCAAGATCCAGTTGCGGACGGTGACTTGCGGCAGGTCAAGGGCCCTCAGGAAACTGGGCAGGTCGTTGGGCCATCTCAAGGAGCACCATGTGTTTCCCTTTTTCGCCTGGAGGCTGAATGGAAAGCCCCACTTATACGGGATGCGCTTCTCCTGGAGGATGCGTGTCAGCGGTCGCAGAGCTCTCCGGGCATCGAGAGTGAGGGAGGATAGGTCTTGATAAAGAGACCGAGGTGTCTTGGAAGGTGACCGTCTGGGTGCGAGCTGCTCTCATGATAGCTTCTTTAAGCTGGAAAGAGAGAAGGCAGCAGACCACATCTCTGGGAAGGCCGTCACTCCTAGGGGGGCGTAGGGCCCTGTGGGCGCGTTCAATGTGAAATTCGCCCGGTGCCTCTGTGCCCAAGATGTGGGTGAAGAGTTGTGTAAGGGCTTTGTTAAGGTCTTCAGCATCGGCTTCTGGCATGCCCCTGATTCTAATATTGTTTAGTCTCCCCCCTGTTGTCCAGGTCCTCCACCTGCCTACGGAGCTCCAGGAGCACCGAGCCTTGTCTGGCAGTGGCATGGTCAGCAGCCTGGGAGTGTTGTATGGCCTGTAGGTTCTCGCTCTCCAGCTCTGTGACTCGTACCTCGAGGGCTGAAAGATCCCTGCGCACCTCCGTTATCTCCTCCCGGATCGCTGCTCTCAGTTCTGCCACCATGGCGGTTTTGTCCTGCTTGGTGAACATGTTGGCAGAGATGGCTGCCAGATCTGCCGTGATTTGTGTGAGGGATTCCCCTCTTGCTGAGCTGGGCTCGGAGTCCGCGCCACTTTCAGCGCCTGGTGATGCCACCGCCATCTTGTCGGCGTGCCTCGTGGCTCGGAAACCGTCAGGGGTAGTGAGGAAATCATCCATCGGGCCAGCTTGTTTTCTCGAGGGGCTGGAGGCCGAGGGCCCCGGGGTCCCCGGGCGTCTAGTTTTACCCATCCTGCGAGCACGGATCTGCCGTTATTTGGGGCTTTGTGGGTTGAGGTCGCGGAGCTCCGGTAAAGTGCGACTTACTCCATTCACTGTCAGGCCACGCCCCCCCTGTCTGGCCTTTTAAGTCTGGTCTCACCGCAGAACCTGGTTGCAGGTGATGTGGCCAGATTGTGCTAACTAGGGCAGAGGCACACCCAAGTGACCGTGTTTTTGATTGTCTCGTTATTATTCATACCCATTGTGAACTATTATATGCTGGATGTTAAACATTTTTACATTTTTCTTTTCTGTATGCCTTCTTTTTGAAAACTTGAAGTTGATAACACTTGATTTGGGGGAGAAAGCTTGGCATAGTCTAAGGTTAGGGTTAGGTATAATTTTGTTTTTATTAGATATTAAGAGGGCACGTCTGGCACACTTACAAGTAAAACTTTATACTTGGTTTTACCCATTTTTATTTTTTCCTCAATACATTGTATAGATAACGCATATGCACAAGTGACCAATAAAAAAATAATAATACAAAACTAATCTGCATTTAAAGTTGCTGCATATGCAAGCACTCTATATACATTGTTTTGTTAGCCTTGAGCTCTGTCCTCACCAGGAAGTAGCTTGGCCAATAGGGAGCCTCTTGCCTGGTCTATGGAGTCTGAACTGTTGGACATGTTTAAACTCACCTTGTAAGGGTTAAAACACTGGTTTCAAGTACTAGCATTTAATTTTCTGGACAAATTAAACAATACAACCACTGCAAGACTCTATTAGATAACTTACCTCTATAATTCTTCAAACTGTTTATCTGCGTGCTGTGTAGTTGGAGAGGCTGATTAGCATATGTTCTCTCTGAACAGCCTCCATTCTCCCTCCCCCCCTTAAAATCTTTTTAAAATACTTATATTGACTGTGTTGGAATTTTACTGAAATTCCAACCCAATCAAAATATGATTTTTCCCACTGCCAATGAAAAGTGACAATTTCCCCAGCCACCCAGCCATCACCAGTGACAAGAGAAGGAAATTGATTGTCTATGAAGGATCTCACTGGATTCTCACGCATGGAATGTACCGGTATATCCAGCGTTTGGCTGTTCTGCCATACTAATTGCTATATAAATCCGCTAATTCGTTATCTATAAATTTATAAACTGATTTTTACACCATAATATATAGATAGACCCAAACATTTTTTTAACAGGCTGGTTGCATACTCTGAGATTGCCTCACTAACATTACGTTGTTACTGGTTTTAAAATAAAGTTTAAAAAAAATCAGTTTATATTAAAGCCATATACAAATTATAGACTCAATAGGGAGATGCAAAAGCATAGAAAACAAACAAATGAGAATTACCTAGAGAATTATTCACGTAACAACGGATTGCGGTACATATTAAATTAATTTGTATAATTAAGGTCAAAATCTAAACATAAATAATCTCCAATTAGGATGGTGGAGACTCAGTTTTCTGAGAAACTTGCTTCTGGGACAAAATTCCAAAATGTGTCCCCAAACCCACTAAATTATTATGTGCCACCTTTCTCCTCCTTTACCTTGTAATTAAGTTTTAATTTCACACCCAATTAATCAATGCCGTTCAGTTTACGCAGACGAGGCTTGCTAATGCATAGGTAATTCAATGCAGTTGATAAGGCTGTCAGTTTGGCATTAAGTGGAAGGACAGTGCCTGTAGGGGATTATAGGATAAGTAGTTTAACCCCCAAAATTAGTACCATTCATTACTGAGCATGATTGGAACTGCTCAGAGATGGATAGAGATACATTTTTTTTATTATTTATTTATTTTTAAAATTGTTTACACACTACTCTTAGGGTTGCCACCTGGCCGGTATTTGAGGTTGCCTTGCCTGTGCCGGTGTTATAGAATGATTAAAAACCTTTATTAAATTTCTCATTAACTCCATTATGATATGACAGATTTCCCTAACAGCATTTAGAATATTAGAATGAGAATGTATTTTCTAGAAGGATATGACTAACACCGGAATTGTCAAGTTCCTGTAATATGAAACAAAGTATACCATAGTTAGATCATGAGAAACTGCACTAATGAAATGTCCATTCACTAAAAAGCCTTGAACCTGACCTCGAATCTAACATCACTAACTACTCAAAATGGCGCCTAAAGCCCCCCTCCCATCGAGTAAAGCCTCGTGCTAGCAAGATGGCGCCTGAACCATCGTGTCCACACCCGTGTCCAAGATGACGCCACCTCTCGGTGGGAGGACACTTAGCCAGCCACTTAGTACTTAAGCCAATTAATAATATTGATGGGTGGATATTGACATAGCCACTTAACACCTAACCCAATTAATGATGTTTATTTGTTGTTATCTTGATATTCAATGATGATGTAATATTGCTCTTATAAGGGTCTGCGAGCCCGCTTTTTAACCAGATGCCATTAAATTTTCTCGAAGTTCTTTTAACCTGAACTCCGTGTGTCAGTGTGAATTTACTTCTGCGTATACGCAATTTAATCATCTCAGATTTGGACAGGAACAGATAGTCATTCAAACATATTTGTTTGCTTAAAATAATCTATATCACCGGTATTGCAGTAATACCGGCAATACAAATGTCGGTCTCGGTATAAACCGAGATTAATACCAGCGCCGGCCAGTAGGGCTCGCTGTGTGTGTGTGTGGAGAGGCAGGGATAGGAAGTTACAGTATCTTCCTCCCTGCCTCTCTCTACTCACTGATCCGTGGGGGAGCAGCTCTGCACAGAGTCCAGACAGCAGCTCCGAGCCTCCAGAGACAGCCTACAGCTCAGGGAAGTGAGCAATGGTGGGGAAATGCTGCAGGGACACATGGGGACACTTGGGAGTCACTGAGACACTAGGGTAAACTGTGAGACATGGGGATGGTTAGAGACTTGAGGACACTGAGACATGGGAGATATAGGGACACTAGGGGGCCCTGGGAGACATGGGGACACAGACGCCCCATGTCTCCCAACCAGTGTCACTGTTGTCTGTCACCATGTTTCTCACAGTGTCCCAGTGACTTGGGGACACAGACACTAGGGGGCACTGGGAGATCTGGGGACACAGACACTAGTGGAAACTGTGAGACATGGGGATGGTGAAAGCCTTGGGGACACTGAGACACTAGGGACACAGTCTCTGTGTCCCCATTTCTCCCAGCCAGTGTCTTTAGTGTTTGTGTCACTATGTCTCCCAGTGTCCCTGGTGTTTCAGTCTTCCAATGTCTCTCACTAGGCAACTTTGAGACATGACGGGATACACAGAGGACACCGGAGATCTAGGGACACAGGCACTGGGATATTAGGGAATACTGAAAGACATGGGGAGATTGAGACACTGTGAGCAATCCATATGTACAGTAGAATCAAACTGAGTAGTTTTTGGATGATTTTACAGAATTATCTCTTATGTCACTCCTTGTGATTTACATCATGTGAGATCACGCATACAAAATTTATTATGCAAATTAGTAAGACCGGAATTCTTTTCTTTTCAAGAAAGGTTGCAACTCTAACTACTTTTCACATACTCTTGCTTAAGTGTGGAAATTTAAGAGGGATGTAGAGGAACAAAACTTGTGTGGACTGGCTGACAATGAAATGTCCCCTCCCCTAAAACCACCTCACCTTTTCTCTGTCTCAGACTGTATACCAGGAGCTTCTGCCTGCTAGTAAGAAGGTAAGGAGACAAGTGTACATGTGACTGCTAGGGGACAGTCTTTATGATAACGGAGAAACTGACGGAAGCCAAGCACAGAGAGATGGACACAGGTTTCTTCAGGAAGGAAGAGATTCTTTATTCGGTTCACCGATCGGGACTCAGAGGGACTAATGTCACCAAAATACAGCAAGTTCTGAGCCCCGGACAATAGTGCAGGCTCCTTATATAGGCACATAACTCCTCCCATATTAAGCTCCACCCGCACATTCTCTTGACCAATCAATACAAATAAGAATTAACTTCCTGCTTGACCGCATGGCCTGTCCAGCACAATGGAGGAGGGGAATACTACATCCTGTATTCTTGCACATGCTCCGTACACTACTGATCGTATCTTGCCTCGTGCAACCAACTGATCGATACATCAGCATATGCACGTACACATGCCACGTGGTAATCTCAGCCTACTAAATTTATTTTTACCGAGATTCCACCACACTTAGAAAGAGTGGAGCGAGTGCATGATTAAATGCATTTTTACCAAGCTCAGGGTGCGGTCGGCATAGTATGTCCTTAGTTGGCCAGCCTGCATGACTGGCAGGCAGCCTGACATGCATTCATGCCAGACTGTCCTTCAAATTCTTTGGGCAGACATGCCCCCTTTTTGGGTATATTCGTCTCTTTCGGAAGTTCTGGTTACATAATCCGCGTCAGTGGCCCACCCATTGACTTCCTGCTTTACTGGACTCTGCTGTTAGGGGGGTATGGATTTACTTGAAAGACGAAAGCAAGAGATTAGCATAGGGTATGTGATTTCTCATAACTGCATCCTATGAGTTTCCCTCCAGCACCATCTCCATCAGATACATGACGCTTGGGAGGTATAACAGTTTTTTAGTGTTTTTGGTTGATAAGATTTTGTAACTAGGCCCATCATAATTGTCAGCACCAGGCCCACTGGGCTCTTAATCTGGCCTTAACCCCCCCTCCCCCCCCCCTCCCCCCTTCCCAACCTGTTGTGTATGTATAAAACAGGCACACACTCAATGACATTCCTGCAGCCCACAATGCATGCAATAGTAAAACCCCTGTGGGACATGTATGGAAAGAATGTTTCAGGCTTTTAGTGCCGCCCCTGTCCCGAATGCTGCCCCGCCTCGGTGGTCTCATGTCAAACCATACTGTAACTGCTATTAGTTTATACATAGCCCAGTTGGTTGTTGAGTGATCTGGACTGTGTTTAACGGAACACTCTGGACACGTAAGGAACTTCAGTTTGTGAAGAGTGTATCCTTTTATTCATTATACAAAAATGCTTCAAATTTCAATAGAAATTGAAACTTTTATCAATTAACATGGTTACACCCCTCTGGCTGTCAATCAGACAACAGGTCCTGTTACTTCCTAGTTGTTTGGCTAAATGGAGCTAAACTCAAGAGACAGCAATTACCCAGAGCATCTGCCTTGCAAAGAGTTCTGATCAAGCTGCATTGGGAAGCCTGTGATTGGACAGTCACTTAAAGTAGGGGCGGGTTAGAAGGGAAGGACTTGCAAAGGCTGCAGACAAGATATCTGCAGCTTTTGCATGCTGTTTTCCGATATACCCCAAATGAAAAAATGCATAATTAAATGCGTGCATGTTTTCAGTGGGGGTATATCTACCAATGATTGTTTTTTATTTGGCAGTGGAGCGTCCTTTTAGGAATTCGGAAACCTGCATGCACATTCCGCAGCTCAGCTCTCCTGGAAAAAGAGTCCTTCCTTTTTACTTAATAGGGAATAGTTGATGCGGACAACCCAGAATTAAGAGTTCTGAGCTGTTGGGTTGACCTTTTTAGCTGAGCTGGTGTTTAAACAAAATCTTCAATTCATTGTCTATGTAATGCATTAAAATGAGATCACTTGGATTTTCTAAATGTTATTGTTATACTTTAAATGTGGATTTAATAGACCATAAGTCTTCCGTTCTAGGAATAAAAAGTATTTTCCTTTTTTGTAATAGAATGATATTTCAAGATTTTCTGCGGAAGAGGTGCCTTTCAGCGGTTACATTGATGTATAAGTGCAGAAACTCGAGAGAAAGCATTTTTTTCATGGATGCATACAAACTGGTTTGGATCAATATATCCTATGATTTATAAACAACAAATACAGAGAATAACCGAGGCAGTACTTAGATCATATACCGTAAAAAAAAAAACCCAATAATAAATAGAGAAGATGCTGCCATGACATTTTTAAAGACAATCTAAGAAGAAAAGGACGATAAGAACTAGCTATTTGCCTTCTTCCCATGAGTGGGGCAGTTGCCGCCTTAAAGGGACAGTGTCTTATTGAAGTTGTTATAGTGTCTGCAGTCCTGCCTCACCTGTCCTACCCCCACTAAACCCAATATTAAACTAATTAGAAGGCTTGAAAGCACAGCTTCAAGCCATGCCTCCAAGCCCTCTGGATATGAGAGCCGGGAATTTTACTTCCTGACTCTCGTATCGTAACTTACTGTGCCGTCAGGAAGCTCGTGTGCCACAGACTTTTGAAGAGGCTTGAAGGCCAGCCTCCTGTCCAAAGATTATGGGCTTGGTCCCAAGAGCCCCTAAAATGCACTATTGTCACTGTGGGAAGGTATATGGGGGGCTCTGGATGCTTACTGTATTTCCTAGCTTAAGTTAAGGACCTCTGGGGTTCGCTGGACTAGTTTTGAACCTTGAGCATCTGACCGGGAGATACACTGGAACTGTTCCTCGGATAGGGACTATGACAAGGTTTGGTCAATCTTTAAGCCAGCTTCGCTTGCACCCTAACCTGCAAAATGGATTTGGACAGCTAGCGCGCCGGTTGACCAGCTTTCCAGGAATATATATTGTGTGGGAATATGGTCTAGGGAAAAGGAGGTTCTGGTCAACATTTTGTGTGTCGTGCCTCTAGGACTCTGAGGGCACAGCAGAGAGCTGATTGTGTTAGCTGGGGATAATGAAATTAAGTCCCCAGACAGAGTGGCCAGGGAATTAAAATTGTACTGTACATTGAATTGTATGGAGGACACCCAGCAGGGAGAGTCAACACTGTTCTGAATAAATAGCCGTGTTCTCTACATAAAGGTAATTCTACCCCTAGATTCAGACACGTCTAATGTGTCGGGGAAAAGCTATAGTGAAGCTATAATCTCAGCTTTATAGGAAAGGTCTCCAGTGCTATAATCTCTTTAGCCTGGTCCGGTGGAAGAGGTCCTCAGAGACCCCAGTAAAGCTTTGGTGAATGGGTCTGAAGCACTCCAGGGTCCCTGGTAGCCGAGAGGAAGCTGACCTGGGGAAGTTACTCAGTCGGGGTGCAGGAGCTCCGCCACAACATGCGCATGTGCGGTGCCGTCACTGTTGGCCATAGATAATCCTTGAATGGAGCTGCACATGCGCCTATGTTCTCAATTGCTCTATGAGGTGCATTGGATTGGCCTAGCATCCTGGAGGCATGCCTCCAGGACGATTCAGTCCGAGGACAAGGCTGCGGCAGCTCTGAGGAAGACCCGATGTTGAAGAAAAGGTGAGTCTTTCATTTTATTTAGTTTGTTTTTACACGGGGGTCCTAATTGATTATGGGCATCAGGACTGTAGAGTTTGTAATACATTTGTAATATATTCCTCATGCTACAGCGGGGGGTGGAGGGGACAACAATGAAAGTGATGCAGCTTTTCAAGAAGACAGAAACGGTCTTTTAAACATTCCATCCGCATCGCTCTAGTCCAGGGGTCCTGCTAACAATTCATTTATTTTAACGATTTGTTCCAGAGCAATTTTCAGATATTTGGCACTCCATTCATTAATAATTTAAAACATTGGAGGATAATTCGGTTTGAACTTTTTTTCAGTTTGGTTGAGACTAAACTGTGAATTTCAGATTTCAACCAACAAAACTGATTTTAGCCAACTTTACAGCTTTAAATGCAGCCTTTAGATAGTAAGTTCATGGACTAACTAAGCACTTTGCATAAAAAAAAGCTTTAATAGCTAGATCTCAGCTCCAGGGCAGTGCCCTCTGTACCTTTTGTGTTGGTCTGTGTATATTGTACGTTCTCCACTAATTGTAAAGTGCTGCGGAATATGTTGGCGCTTCATAAATGCCAATAATAAATAAATACATTCAGTACAGTGAGTCCTAAAATTGAGTCAGCCAGTGGCTCCCTGTCATTTTAGTGGGTCCCCACTGGTGTAAAAAAAAAAAAAAAAAAAAAGGTCCATCATATTCATCAGGCCCACAGGCAACTGCCAGTAATTAGCTATTTTTAATGTAAAATCAAGGTGTTTTGCTAATTAAAAAAAAAAAACATTTATATTAATTGTGTTAAACTTGACGAATAGTTACACAAGCTATTTTATTCACTAAAGAATAGATCGCAAAACTAATGCCATTTTGTATACATATAAAACTGATTTTCTCACCCCTCCTGGGTGGTGTGTGTATTCCTCATTTTCGGATCCTCTACCAGAGGCCTGGGAGTTTGAGGGTTCTGCGCAGTATCTTAGCTGTTCCTAGAACTGCACTCTTCTGGACAGCAATCTCAGATGTCCCACCTGGAATCTGTTGAGGCCACTCCCCCAACTCAGGAGTTACAGCCCCGAGTGTTCCTATCACAACTGGGACTACTACTGCCTTTACTTTCCACATCCTTTCTAGTTCTTTCAGTCCTTGGTATTTGTCCACCTTCTCATGTTCCTTCTTCTTGATGTTATAGTCCCCGGGTATTGCCACATCCACCACGACTGCAGTCTTTCGTTCCTTGTCTACCACCAGGCCCGGACTGGCCATCGGGCACACCGGGCAAATGCCCGGTGGGCCGCGATGGCCGTGGGGCCGAGGCCGGCAGGGGAAGGTCCCAGGACTTCCCCTGCCGGTTTATGCAGGGCCGGCACTATCCGAGCGCCGGCCCCGCTGTATTCCATGTCGGGCCGGTGGGGAGATCAAAGATCTCCCTCACCGGCCCACATGCTATCCAATGCGGCCGCCGGCGGGGAGAGAGAGGGAGGGAGACAGCCTGCACGGAGAGAGGACCCGGCGGAGCTCTAACTTGCAGCTCCGCCGGGTTCCTCTCGCGAGATCCGGAGCGTTGCCATGGCAACGACCGGATCTCGCGAGAGTGAGCTCTAGCCCGCAGGCTAGAGTTCACTCACCACGAGGACCACCAGGGAACACTGCCACTCTGCCTCCCAGTCCCAGGAACCAGTCCCCCCCTCCCAGGCTAAAGGTAAGAAGGGAGGGGGGGGACATAATGCCTGTTATTTTATTTGTTTACCCCCCCCTACACACAAAATCCATTCTAACATTTATACATCACTCACACCCATCACACTCAGCACTCTCACACCCATCACACTCAGCACTCTCACACCCATCACACTCACACCCATCACCCCATCACACTCACCCCCAGCACTCTCACACCCATCACCCCCAGCACTCTCACACCCATCACCCCCAGCACTCTCACCCCCCAGCACTCTCACCCCCAGCACTCTCACCCCCAGCACTCTCTCCCCCAGCACTCTCACCCACAGCACTCTCACCCCCAGCACTCTCACCCACAGCACTCTCACCCCCAGCACTCTCACCCACAGCATACACAGCACTCTCACACCCATCACACTCAGCACTCTCACCCACATCATACACAGCACTCTCACCCACATCATACACAGCACTCTCACACCCATCACACACAGCACTCTCACACCCATCACACACAGCACTCTCACACCCATCACACACAGCACTCTCACACACAGCACTCACACACAGCACTCACACCCATCACACTCAGCACTCACACTCAGCACTCTTACACTCAGCACTCTCACCCACATAACACACAGCACTCTCACACCCATCACACTCAGCACTCTCACACCCATCACACTCAGCACTCTCACACCCATCACACTCAGCACTCTCACACCCATCACACTCAGCACTCACTCAGCACTCTCACACACAGCACTCTCCCACACAGCACTCTCTAACCCATCACACACAGCACTCTCACACCCATCACACAAAGCATTCTCACACACATCACTCTCACACACATCATACACAGCACTCTCACACACAGCACTCTCTAACCCATCACACACAGCACTCTCACACACATCGTACACAGTACTCTTACACACATCACACTCAGCACTCTCACACACAGCACTATCACAGTCAGCACTCTCACACCCATCATACACAGCACTCTCACACACCACATTCTTACACACATCACACACAGCATTCTCACACACACCACTTACCGCACCCTCACATACCACTTACCGCACCCTCACATACCGCACCCTCACACACAGCACCCCTCACACACAGCATCCATCACGCACACATACTGCACCCCTCACATACACACAGAACCCCCCCAACACACTGCACCACACACATACACAATAGTTCCAAACACACACATATATATACATACACACACACACACACACACACAGCACCCCTCACACATACTGCACCCCTAAACACATTACATTCCAGACACACACTAGATCCCTTACCCAACTCTGGATCATCTACACACATATAAACACTAGATCCCTATATACACTCTGAATCCGTTATAAACACACACTCACTAGATCTCCTACACATTCTGGGTCCTTCAAACACACACTAGACTCCTATACACATACACACACACACACACTACACTCTTAACATATACACTCTGAATCCCCTATACACACACACACACACACACACACACACACACACACACACACACACTAGATTCCTTGTAAGCAAACACATACTACACCCCTAAACACACACTTTCTACAAACACTACATCACCTATACACACACTCTAGCCTGTTTGCACACATGCTACATCCCCTTTACATACATTCTCTACAGCCCCTAGCACATATGCATCACATTACACCACAGGCACAACATGTCTAAAACTAACCTTATTCCACAATACCACACCACAATCAGCTCACTCTACACACACGCAATACCACAAGCAGACTCCAAACACATGCACAATACTCTTTCCTGGCATTTTTGTCTCCTGGTATCCAGTTATAGAGACACCAGAGACAAGTTGCAAGGAAACACAGTGAAAGCATGTTATTAAATTTGCTTGCACTGTGCAGAACAAAAACAGTTTTTTTTCCCTCATGCTAGAGCTCTTCAGCAGAGCTCTGCGCATGGTCTGCCCTGGAAGAGCATTGAACCAACATGCTCACTTTGAGAGGGGGCGTGCTTGTCATTAGTGATGACAAAACACACCTCCTCTGACCCGCCCCCTTCTTAGTGGGCCGCTGGGATAAAAAAATGCCCGGGCCGAATTTTTCTCCCAGTCCGGCCCTGTCTACCACCACGATGTCTGGTTGGTTGGCCCGCACTTGCTTGTCTGTCTGGATCTTGAAGTCCCACAGGATCTTAGCCCTGTCATTCTCAACTACCCTTTGTGGTATCTCCCATCTGGACTTAGGCAGGTCCAATCCATATTCTGTGCAGATATTTCGGTACACAATCCAAGCAACTTGGTTGTGTCTCTCCGTGTGTGGTGTTCCTGCTAACATCTTGCATCCGCCTACTAGATGCTGGACTGTCTCAGAGGCCTCTTTGCACAGTCTGCCTCAGTTGAGGCCTCTCAGAGATTATATATATATCCCTCAATGCTAACTGACAACGTATCTCTCTCTCATACACAACTTTTGCAATTGTGTTGGAACAATGTTTGTTTTTTTAAATTTATTTATTCGTTTAACATTTTCTTAAAATGAGCTGTCCCTTTAAAACCTTATGCATACCATAAAATGGATAAACCCCATGTGGTAATCGAAGTGTTAAGAGAAGAATAAAGCCAGCCCTTTGACTTTCTGTATTGCTAAGGGTCAGATAGACGCTGGATAGCAGACTTGTTTAACTCAGAAACTATAATCAAATGTAGCCGCCTTTCAAAAAGCATTAGATGCAAACAAACTTCCTTCAGGCAACTGATTAATAGTGTATTGATTTTTTTTTGACATCTTAAAGTAAGAATTAGGTTATACGCTGATTTTCCCTAGTAGCTAAATAAATAAATAAATATATAAAGCGGAATTAGCCGTCCACTGTTGAACTTTGAATACTAAGCAGCTCCGTCCATTTTCCTCTGTGAACGGCTGTTGATTATTCTCCATAGTAACCCCCTCCTGAGTCAATTATTATTCCCCGCACATACTCTGGTATCTATCCAGTTTATAGAAAAGATTAAGTAATCCTGTGATTTTTTTTTTCTTCCTGCTTCGGAAGCTGAAGCCCATTTTAACCCCAATTATTCCATCCAAACACCCTTTTCACAAGGCAAACAAGACACTTATTTCATCTTTTGCTTCTCCTCCTCTTGTGAGACGGCACGACGCAAAGGATTGGTTAAAATTCCGATTACTGGACAGGTGTCTGCCAATAAGGAGCATCGCAGGTGATAAAGGAAGACGGACTCCCAGAGGTGTTGGAATACAGTATAATCACTGTTATACACAGCTGAAAACGGCAGGGTATCCCATTCCTCCACTCAGTCATACTGCCATGATTGTTGGCATAGAAAAATGCCGGTTATCAGTAAACAATAATTATGTCTGACTCCAAGCTGCTGAGCTACTACTATTTATTTTTTTCATTTGATAACACTACAAATGACCTGGATTTTATTTCCTAAGCTTTGGGTTTTCTCCGAGGGCTCTTGAAAATCCAATTAAGTACATCATTTGTATTCTTAATTAAATGGGTGTTTATTGTTCCGTACTTATTCAGCCACAGGCAACCTCTGGAATTCAGGCTGCAGTAGGCTACAACCCCAAGTCCCCCACCCTGGGGCAGAAGTCTGTCTGGAAGATAGGGCCGGACATCAACAAAAATCAGGCCAGAGCATTTAAAGGTAGACAACCCAATATGGGTGGGTCGTGTCAGAGTAATGCCCCTCCAAGGATGCTAATGCACAGAGCCCTGTTTGCTTGTGACATGTTTTTGGTGTCCCATAAGTGGAATATCAGAGGACAAAAGAGGGACGGGGCTGGGAGAGGCAGTGTGTGTATGTATGTATGTGTGTGTGTATTTGTATATGTTTGGAGGCTGCTTGGAATCTGCCTTCAAAGATGAGCAGGAGTCCAGCAGTTATTAACGTTGGAGTTACCTTTTAAGAATTTGGGAAACTGTATTATATTGTATGGTAATAGCGTAGGCATAAATCCCAAGAGTCATTTTAAGCAGTGAAAGTCTGTATTTTGGGCCCATATTCGGTAAGTTTTACCCTAAACATTCCTGTTTGTTGGTATGAATGAGTGTACTACAGAGTTTCACAGCCAGAAATTCCAGTAATTTTATTTAATTTATAAACTGTGTAAAACAAATGACTAGCAAATTGTTTACATTTGCAAATAAAACACTTGCCTGGTATTTGTTTCCAGCCTGGCCACGGTACTTGCTGTAATATTTTACTTTTCAGACTTTGGCTGTTTGTGTTAGCATGTACCTGTGTGTATCTGTGTCTGTGTGTGTTCCAATCTGTGCCTGTGTGCATCTGTCTTTACCCATATTCACCTGCGTGTATGTGTCTGTGCATGTGTGTGTTTGTATATGTATGTGTGTCAAGATATGTGTTAAAGGGTGGTGTTTAGGGAGAGGCCAGTGATGGGGCATTTGGAAGGGGTCACCAAATTATTTTTGGGCTCAAGCCCCGGCTCTTTTTTTTACACTAGCAACGGCCTTGTCCGGTGATAGTTACATAGTTACATAGTTACATAGTTAGATAGCTGAAAAGAGACTTGCGTCCATCAAGTTCAGCCTTCCTCACACCTGTTTTTTGCTGTTGATCCAAAAGAAAAAACAAAAACAAAAAAAAAAAAAAAACCCAGTTTGAAGCACAATTTTGCAACAAGCTAGGACAAAAAATTCCTTCTTGACCCCAGAATGGCAGTCAGATTTATCCTTGAATCAAGCAGTTATTACCCTACATTGAAAGATTATATCCTTGAATATTCTGTCTTTGCAAGTATGCATCTAGTAGCTGTGATACAACATAATGCAATTCATTTAAATGACCACAATGCTATAATATTCTCTGCAATCACATTGAGAATCCTAACTATTCCAGGAATAAAGGAATTAGGAAGAGACCACTCTCTACCATATTGCATTATTTATGGCTCTTAGAGGGACCTATGTTTAGAGAACCACTTTGCAGACACAGACAGAACTAGTAGCACAATCCAAGCCTCTTTCACTCACTGAGGTATGGAGTGACGGGGCGATTTGGAGATGAAAGCAGAACCAAGACACCAACCAACTGTCTTCATGCATCAACCTCTGTCACCATGATCATGAGTGAGAGGAGGCTTGGTAATCAGTACAGATTAACTGTTCATCGGTCTCCTGCCCCAAACCTTAACACAGTATTCGTCTGAAAGTCACGGTGACTGTGAGTGATAGGAACGTTTTGGTAAGTAACCGACAACAAGTTCCATTTTATATGATGTATAATTCAGGTAAGTACAAGAAAAAAAATTAAGTAATGAAATAAAAATGTTTTTAAGATGACAGACAGAAAGAGTTTGGGTCTGATATTTGGAACACTAAAAATTTTCTATGTTTACCTATTTTTGTTCCCTTCCCTGAAAGCTGATGGTCCTGGCTGGCACCCCTCCTGGAAGAGTGAGAATAAAGGAGAAACGTTAAGGGACAGGGAAAGAGTTAGAAAAGGCAATTAAATGTTTATTAATGCTATTCCAATACATACAATTTCCAATACATAGATGCAAAATGAGGGATCCATAATAGATGCTATATAGGTGATATTATATCATCTCTAAAACACCTTCTTCCCCAGTATTTCTGCAGTAAATGATGAATTGCTAAATTAAAGATTTAAATTCTATCAGTTTACATAATTATAATATTGTTAGGTATCCCTGTACACAGACAAACACTGTCTTATTCTACATATACGTGCTGGCATGGTTTGAATTAATGGTATGCTTTTTATTTTTTCAAGAATTCGGTAATGAAGAGGTTAACTATTAAAGGATATCTCACGTAGATTAATTTATTTCTTCCCATAGCTAAGACAGTGTATTTGTTTGTTTTGTTGCATCCTTAAATCCTTACTATTGTCATCGCAAGGAATACACAATGACATCTTAATTGTTTAGCTGTTATTCCAAATGTCTCAACACAAAGGGAGATAATAGCAGGGTTAGCGTTCTAATAAATATATAGTGTCACTAGTTTCAGGTGCCTCCCACTGGAATTATTCAGACATCTAGTAAAACATGTCTACCAGTATTAACATTTTCATATTTTCTGTGTCTTTACAGTAAAAACATTTGGGCTTACACATTAAGATCAGAGGAGAGAGAATGGGAAGGGCTCTGAACCCGAGCTTTAGACATTTGGAAGCTCCTCGCCCTCAGTAACTCCTGGTGGTTTAGTAGGCAAGGTGATGATTTGTACCCCTAGCGGCACAGATCTGTTACCTGCCCGCTATCCATCTCAATCTCTAGTACAGACAGACAGACAGACAGCATTGTGGTGTGATACTCTGTGGCCTCTATTAGAGAAGCCTTCAGAGGTAGCATGGCAGAGCTAATTCCATTCCATCCTAGACCTGCATTTCTGGGGTCCTGGATACCAGGGAAAGACTGTTGGCTCACATATGGTTACTGGAAAGCGTAGGATTGTGTCACCATAAAACTGGCGTCCAGATTCTGCTTGCTCCACTACATCTAGCCCAGAATGGCTTACTTGGGGTGGAAAAATATAGAAGGAAGGGCTAGCAACTCTTGGCCTGCGGCAAGTACAAATAAAAGGCATACTTTTTGCACACCAAACTCTCCTACCTCAGTGCAGATGGTCATACAAAGCAACCAATATAGGGGCTTGACTGTTGAAGGCTGTCAAAGAGGCAAATAATAAAGATTTTTAACCAGGAAAGGTACATTCAGATCACTTTGGTTTCCAAGTATGTCCTGGGGATGTTACTTTTGCCCAACATCCAGAGTATGTTACTATTACCCAATTTAATTGTACTCATTTTATCTACCTCCGAAGGCCCATTACTACTGGGCCGGCAGCAAGGACTACAATACACATCAGCCCCAATATATAGCAAAAACCAAAGAAAAGAAAATGTTACTTGCGCTTTCTCCTTAATCCCTATGTATATTTAGACAAATGGAGGTCATTTAGTTGCTCCAATGGCCATTGGAGGGAATGCCCGCCTGCCAACGTCAAGGCAGACCCCCCTAAGCGGGTCCTAACACTGACCCTGCAGCCTGCTTCCTTGAGCTTCTGGCAAAGATATCTCTAATGAGACAGAGAGGGGTATTTTTTTATATACACCCCTATATACTTATTAACCCTTAATAAGGAAGCAGGCTGTGGATATTGATTGTTTCCTGCATACGATTTTATTTACTTTGAAGAAATATATCTGTTTTTTTTAGGTAATCCAACGAAAGTTGTCTAAATCAATAAAAATGAGAAGATTTTAAAGATTGCACCTAGACGGCCGGCTCGCCCGCTTGCACAGTTAGTAAAAAGGTAAAATTAGTAACAGGCTAAAAAGTCAAAACACAGGAAGTTGCCTAATACATCCAGGGTGGGATGAAAACCCAGGTCAGGAAATGTTTCTGCAGATAAGGCATTTTGTTGTGCATGTTAAACAGGGAATAACTGTAAGTCCTTCATTTACCATGACATTCACCTCTGCTAACAATGGTCGAGGCTCTCAGGAAGGATGTTTGCTACTAATGTAAGTTTGTGACCATTTCCTTGAACGTCCAGAAGTGATCGGTGACCTGCTTAAAAGCACTGACTCGTAATCAGGTAACAGGAAGCAAGTCGAATTTTAGAAATGGAAGCACCTTTATAAATACTGACAGAGCAACAGGCAGAAGAATCCACTTAAAGGGGCAGTAACAACCACTGAAGGAACGGTGTGCAAATCAGTTACAACCTAAATGTCTCTGAACTCACTCCTATGTTAACCCTGTGACTTACATATTTTACTAAAAAGAAGAAGAAAAATCTTGCCTTCAAGAATTGACTTAATCTTGCTTTTGTATGGGCACAATAATGCAGGACTTCCAAATGTCCCGCTTTTGGTGGCATAATCCTGATTTCGGGGTCCTGCCCCATTGTTTAAGTTTAGTTCCATGGTGTCCCTGCATCAAGTGACCCCTGTAAAGTGCCCCTCTCCTCCCCCTCCCACCCCACCCCAGTATCACAGTGCTCACTCTGTGCAGAAGGGACTAGGACCACGCAGAGAGTGCTTCAGCAGTGACCTCTGCAAGGACCTGTAGGTTTGGGGCTGGTGGAGAGACCTGCTTGACACCAAGTTGATAAACTCCTTTAGTTGGTGGAGACACCTATTTCCAGGGTGGGACCGCACATTATGGGTGTTGACAGTGAAGCAAGTACCGTCGCTAGAGATGCCCTGTGGTGGAATCTCGGTAAAAATAAATTTAGTAGGCCGAGATTACCACGTGGCATGTGTACGTGCATATGCTGACGTATCGATCAGTTGGTTGCACGAGGCAAGATACGATCAGTAGTGTACGGAGCATGTGCAAGAATACAGGATGTAGTATTCCCCCTCCTCCATTGTGCTGGACAAGCCATGCGGTCAAGCAGGAAGTTAATTCTTATTTGTGTTGATTGGTTAAGAGAATGTGCGGGTGGAGCTTAATATGGGAGGAGTTATGTGCCTATATAAGGAGCCTGCACTATTGTCCGGGGCTCAGAACTTGCTGTATTTTGGTGACGCTAGTCCCTCTGAGTCCCGATCGGTGATCCAATAAAGAATCTCTTCCTTCCTGAAGAAACCTGTGTCCATCTCTCTGTGCTTCGCTTCCGTCAGTTTCTCCGGTATCATTTGGTGCATTGGCCGGGAAGCTCATCGTTCAACGGTAGCTGAGAGGCAGAGGCGTGAGACGGTCTATCTTTGCCCACGTTCTCTACGGCTGCACCCCTGAACTTCTGCGTGGACCTCCCTTCGTCTCGGCGCCACTGGTCTGTTGTCCAGGAGATCATCGGCCTCTACGTGAGAAGTGCTGGGGTGTCCCCGTCGATGAGTGTGAACTCAGGTTCAGGAACGAGGAGGTAAGACAACTGCTGTTTTAGACGGCAGGACCCACTAGGGGTATACCGATTGTGCGGTAGGCCCAAAGGGGTTTGAATCTGTGTATCTGCCCCCTCTGTCGGAGGGAAGGAGCGAAGGCGCACCGCTCGATCGAACGCTCTTTAGTCAGACCGTTTGATTCTGTTAGTCAGGCGGGGCTCTGGTGTAAATAGCCCTAGCCGGACACCGGTGTCTTGTCTAGACTAGCGTTCTAGGGTGTATATTTTGTTCGCTAGGTCGGAGGGACCGGGAGACTAAGCGGCGTCTGTGTAAATTCGGTTCGCTAGCTCTCAACCTATCTGGGCTAAGTGGGAAGGCGTGTAAATTTGGAACCCACTAGACTTTTGATAGTGCGACTAAGAGGCGTCTGTGTAAATTCGGTCCTCTAGCTCGCTATATATGGTGATTGGGCAGTGTGGCTAACCAAAACGTATGTAGATTGTTTTTAGGTAGTCCATTCAAGGTACTGGCCAATAGTTTAGTTGGGAATTGTAAATGTGATAAAGATTGTTTAGTAAAGTGTATATCTTGTTAGATAGCGCGAGCTCAGCCGTCTAGCGAGAGTGTTAATAGTGTGTTGCTGTATTATAGTGCACGGTACCATAACCCTGTATATTTACTGACACTGTATATAAGTACTAATCATTGTCGTCCATTGCATGTTTAACACCATAACCACTAATAATTGTATTGTGACCTTAACTTGTGCTTTGACCTATGCTAACCGTACTGTAACCGCTATTTGTAAAAGACGATGTTACTGGGGTGTGTTATAGACGGGTAATTCGTATATAGAGAATTATAGCGTGGGTGACTGTATAGTTACGCCAAAGGGCATAATATTGATTATCTAGTGACTGGTGTAACAGCTGTGTGTGTACGGGAATTCCCTGAGTGTTTATTGTGTTATTGTGTACGTTTCACTTGGTAACCGTACCACGTGGTGCTGTTGCCAGAGGAAACGGGTGTGACTGTTGAATATTACGCGTGTATAGTATTCGTTGTCGGCGACGTTCCATTGCTAAGTATGGGTGCGTCGCAGTCAACGATTCCGGATCCCTTAGGTTGTATGGTGAAGAATTTTAAAAAGGGATTCAAAACTTGTGATTTTGGGGTTAAAATGTCTCCTGTACGTTTGGTCACTTTGTGTACTAGGGAGTGGCCTACTTTGGTTGCAGCATGGCCGCCACGAGGCAGTTTGGATCCAACTCTGGTACAGCGCTTACACGTGGCTGTATCAGGTAGGCCTGAACTTTACGGCCAGTTTCCTTATATTGATTGTTGGAGACAGGCCGTAAATGACTCGCCAAAATGGCTCCAGACATGCCACGAGGAGCAGTGTCGCCTCATGGTAGCTAGGACTTGTTCGTCCACTAGGACTGGTGTTAGGCCCATTTTGGACACGCCCCCTGAGTCCGAGATCCCTTTGCCGCCCCCTTACTTTCCGTTAAGAGGAAGTGACGCAAATGCAGGAAGTCCTGCAACCCTCCCCTCATTACCCCCATCCACTTCCGCTTCCTCCTCCAGTACAGGATCCACCCCCCCTCGTACTAAATCTCCCCTTCCGGAATCAGAACCAACCCCCATTAAAAACTAATATCCTGATTTGGCGCCACTTCAGACTTCCGGTCAAGCTTCATCTAGCTCGGCTCGAAGTGTTTTATTTACAACCTTTTCCCAAAACCAAGCTCCCACATCCCCATACCCTATTTCTCCCCGACTGGAACCTATGACTGACGCCCCTCCACGTAGCCCCATACAGACCCGACAGTTGACCGGTGCCCAACAATTAAAACACTATCAGATGCCTCTTCGTCTGAATCCTGGGTCAGCCTATATCGATGCCGCAGGCCAAATGGCACATGCTGACCCAGTCTTTGTATATGTCCCATTCACGACAACCGATCTTTTAAATTGGAAGACCCACAATTCCTCGTATACTGAGAAACCACAAGCTATGACTGATCTGTTCACCTCAATAGTACAGACACATAACCCGACATGGGCTGATTGCCAGCAGTTATTAATGACTTTATTCAAAAATGAGGAAAGGACAAGAATTAATCAAGCGGCCATTAAAGCACTAGAGGATAAAGCCCGTACTTTAAACCAAGCCAATCCATCAGCATGGGCCGCAACACATTATCCCAACACCGATCCCGATTGGAATGTAAATGGTGCTGATATGGTTCAACTCAGAGCCTATAGAGACGCTATAATTGCTGGCATGAAAGCCGGAGGAAAGAAAGCTATTAACATGTCGAAGACAGTTGAGGTGATTCAGAAAAGTGATGAAGCGCCCAGTGTCTTTTATGACCGATTATTGGAGGCATACCGCTTGTATACCCCCTTTAATCCGGAAGACGCAGATAATTCCCGAATGGTGAGCTCCGCCTTTGTCAGCCAAGCTTACGGAGATATTAAGCGCAAGCTACAAAAGTTAGAAGGGTTTGCAGGTATGTCAATCACCCAACTAATGGAGGTAGCG